>NW_026267208.1:989122-1004642 GCF_000697945.3 Frankliniella occidentalis | reverse complement strand
AAAAATAGTAAAAAATTCAGGGGGGACCCTCTAGACAGGGGACCCCCCAGGACCTACCCCACTCTACTATAAAGAGAGAAGTTCTCTTGTTCCTATCAAAAACTGAGTTCATAATTTTGGTGGAAGACTGATTCTATGCATTTGACATTTTCTGTCTGGTCTCTTTTGCTCATCTGAATTTCCTTTAGCAGCTGCATAATATCTGTCAACATTCCTTTTTATACATCTGTAAAATTTGTAATTTTTATAAACTAGAGTTTTTAAAGCCAAACAGAACAACCCACCCTTGTGATAAATTTTGCTTTCTGAACCACAAGCTCAACTACTTGCTGATTTTTATAAAAGTTTTTATCCATGTGATACAGAAAGCAGGATTGTCTTTAGCATGTATAAAAGGTCACATGTCTAATGTCATATTGGATGTGTATTTAATGCAAATTTCTAATCTGTATTGTTTGAGGGCTCAATCATGAACAAAAATAAATGTTGCAAGTATAAATACCAATGTATGTGCTGTGTTATACTTTTCACTTCAACTCTCCCTCAGTCCGACACTTTAAGGATGACACCTATTTTAAATGTGGAACAGATGACTGCGTCGTAGGTTCTTCAGTATTCAAAGGTCTCCTGATGTTACAATATCTCCATATCTCCACGATCTCCACTTTGAAAGTGCCGCCTTTTCTGCTCTGTGGCGCCACCTCGCAGCAGCGCGGGGTTGGCATCACTGAGTACACGAAAGTGCGTAACCGACCGCCTCCGCCATTTTGGAAGGCTTGGTGGTGTTTATGAAGAATGGAGATGAATTAGGTAAATAACAGAGAATGAAGTGAAACTTTCGACCTGTCTTGAGTGTCATGAGGGCGTTATCTATGTTTGTTGTTCCTTGGAAGGGTTAAATTACCTTCGGATGCAGTGCATTAATGATATGTGACCCATTTCCTTCTCTATCAAGAGGAAATGAGAAGTTCAGTGATACTTCTGGACGTGTTGTGAACAGAGCGTCTGTGCTTTGTACATTTTTACCGCCAAATGAAATTTTGGAAGATTGTTGAACTTGAATTTCATATACAACTGGTTCGTCACTAGTTTGTTGTCATGCTACTCACTTTCACGCTTACAGCTTGTGGAAAATGTCATTTTTGGAACCTTCTTGCAAGCCTATACACAAGGTTCAAGGCACAAGTCAAAGGGCAGATTGTTTCATTAACCTGGTCTTCTTTTGAACAAATCTTGATACAAAACATTCTCACGTAATATTTCTTCTAAAATCGTCAATTTTGTACCTGGCAAAATTTTCTACTCACCTCTGTTACTTTATACTTATGTTTATTGCCATTCCCCCTTTCTTTTGTCAATGTTTATGTGTTGTAGCCACTTGCCTATTAACAATTTGTCCATCATTTTTTAAATGGACCTTCAATGTTCAACTGGTCTATTATGGTTAATCAGTTGCTTTCACAAGCATGTCTAGTCACTCAAGAATCGTAATGACAATCATATGACTGTTGGTTGTTGGTGCTTATTTTCTCCTTCATTTTATTATGATCAAAAATATTCTAATGTTTATGTGCAAAACATTTTCATAGTGTAAAAGGCCTCACTTCTTAAATTTATTTCTGCCCAAAGTCGTCTCGTGACTAGAATTTCTGTTTTTGAGTCTCATAGTTTTGTATTACTTAATCGTGTATTTTTAAGATGTAAATTTTGACACTGTGGTTGAGTTTTTGCTTTCATGGTGAACTTCTAATTAGAGTGCTTGTTCGTAAATTTTATTTCTGCTCATTCCAGTTGGAAATGATACCCCTGTAAGAGCTGTATGGAGCTATATAGCATGCCACAGCTCGACAAGTCGTTACCATACTCGGACATTCACTATGTGGAAAGGAGCAATTTGCCAAGTACATCCATTCCAGTGGATGTCAAAAAAGTAAGCAGCTGTTATTTGAATTTTTTCAATCATTTCCTTTTAGTTTAAGCTTAGTTAAGCACAGTTTAGAGTACATTATCAATGTGTTTCTCTCATCTTCTAGTTCTCTCCTGTTTCTGGGGACATCTTAACAAGTTCAGCATGGAGTGCTGTCATACATCGCCCTGCAGAAGACTCAGAACCTGAAGACCTTCCCTCCACAGTTGACATGGATGCAATCAAGGTACCTTGATAAATTTATTTACCCTTAGTGTCTGTGTACCTATAATGTGCCCCTCCAGCCCTTTTCATAAATTAAATACTGTATTTCACTATTTTAGGGATCACCATCAACATCTCTCCCAACATCTGGCCCAATGGTATGGTCTGAAAGTGATCGTGGTCATGGTGAAGGTGGAGACAATGGCAGTGAAAGTGGGGACGACGATGACGATGACGACGATGATGACGATGACGATGAGAAAGAGTCATCCAGTGACAATGACTCGTCTTCACCCAACTCAGATGGTGATGATGCCGACTCTGAGTCAGGAACTGCTCAAGGTTCAGCCAGTGATTCGGTAAGTGAGTGGTGTGATGGTGTTTTGTTACATTCAAGTTTACCCTAATATTAACATTTGATTTCACTTTCCTTGTGAAGGATTCAGAAAGCAGTTCCAAGAACTCATATGACTCAGACTCAGATTCAGCCTCAAGTGACAGTTCCTGTTCATCACACAGTAGTGAATCCAGCCATTCATCCAAAAGTTCATCATCAAAGCAGTTCCCTGGAAGTGACTTTGAAAAGGTGAGATGCGGTTTTCATGACTGCCTTTTTGAAAATTTGCCTTATTAATTTTTGTTTTACATGCTGTAAAATCATATGCTACTGATAATTAATGTTTTATTTTCTGAAAAAATTTATAGCAGTCTACAGGACAAGAGCAACAACAATTTGTTGTGAGTATATTTTTAACTTTCCTGTTTATTTTTGTTTCACTTTCAAAACGTATTTTCTTTTAATTTTTAAATTTTAGGCGGGAGTGAAGTCTAAGAATGAGAAAATTGATGAAAAAAGAGATCTTGGATTACCCATTAAAAACGAAGAAAAAGCAGAGGGGAAAAAATGTTTATCAAAAAAAGAGGATGACAAAGAGTGTTCAAAAGAAAGCTCTCATTTCAAGGAGGAACATGTTGAGTTGAATTGGCAAGAAAAAGTGAAGAATCCAATTCAAGTGAAAAAAGAGTCAGATGATGAGAGGCTAAGGGAGAAAATAATAAAGGATGTACCTGTGAAACCATCTCCATTGCGAAATGTGCGTCGCAAGGACAACAATACCCTGATGAACAGAACTTCCAACAAGGTAAAGTGATCTTTGCATCTTAATGTTTGTCATGTACCACAGGTGGAGTCTGAGTCTTAAGTGTGTCAGATGCATGGCCTGACATATTTGAGTGTGGACTCAAATAAAGTAATACCCTTGCCCATGTTTGTTCGTTTCAAATTTTACCATGGAGGTTATTTTGAATTGTTATTAAGTGCAAGTTGCTGCACCTCAAGTAAATTTATCTTGATTTTATTTAATCCTCAATCTTTTGCAGAACTCGGTTGACGAAGTATCTTCCACACTGCATGGAGGAGGTACTTCCTCTTCTTCATCCAGTATAGCTTCTCGTTCTTTCAAAGACCTTCCAAACACTGCCAACATGAAGTCTGATCGTAAAGTATCTATTTCAATCTCAAGCTCAACCACACAAACATCTACCATAAACGACTCTAGCAGTGATGTGGAACTGCCTGATCAGGTTAATAAAAAATTACAAAATAACAGATTAAATTATTTTCAGCACTATGTATAAGGAATTCTCTAATAATTTTTGTTTTCCTAGGTTGTAACCGATGCTATTCAAAGAATACATGTTGAGTCTAAAGTCAAATCAGGACCATGTGCTGCAGATCTTGAGGATGGCGATGAGGAAGATGTTGAAAATGATGGTTCAAGTGATGATGGAGATAAAAGACAAGCTCATTATTCGTCAAATCTCCTCCAGAAATTTGTTGAAAGCACAGAGAGATTATCTGGGAAGCGCCGCATTGAACAAGCCCGCTCTTCTGGACCCCAAAACAGTATCAAGAGTGGTGGGTCTCTATTTTCAGCAATAGAATGCTATGTTTCAGTCTTGCTAACAAAGTTGCCACTTTTAAATCTTAAATCTGCTTTTCCTTTTGCAGGAACCACTTATGCTCAAAAAGAAGCAATGAGGCGGAAACATGGACATCCTGGTAAACTGCCCCCTAGTAATACGTTGTCTGGTGCTGCCCGAGGGGGTCCACCTGATTTGGAAGTTTACTGTTCTGTGAGCAATGTTTCCCCTGACAGTGGTATATACTGTGTTAATGGGTCCCCTTCCCCATGGCATCAGTCCTCACCTGCTCACTCACCTCAACACCCTCCACAGTTGAAAGCCCTTCCTTCTCCACCGCATGGCAAAGTTAATCAAGAACATAGAAGGTAGGTATCTCTAAAGGCTAGGTGTTTGTCTTATTATTATCATTTTATTGGTCTTCTTTAACATTCTTTTATTTTTATGTCTATAATCTAGGAAACACACATCATCATCAATAAAAGTTGTGCCAACGTCCAGTACAAAATCTCCTAAAAAAGTATCTAACCGCCCTGAACATTATAAAGATGCTCGGGTGCCACCTATTCTTTCTATTGACGATTCTGAAGGTGAATCATCCTCATCTCCTATGCTATCTGTGCCAGCCAGAAGAGGGCGTGGGAGACCCAAGAAAGCTCCTCCTGTTCTTGAACCTTGTCTGCCTTATGGTGTGAAATCTTCATCTAAACAGCCTCATGCCTTGGATCATACTCAAATTAAGAGTAGAAAACAGGTTAACAGGATGGAATCTGAAAGCTCAGATCAGAGTGTGGAACGCTGTGATAAAATTTTAAGTTATTCAACACATAGGAGTAGAGAAGTTCAAGTGACAAGCCAAGGGGTACAGTGTGACCAGTCAGAATTTCCTCAAATTGGACAATCAGAAACTAAGAAAAAGAAGAAAAGTCAACCATCTCAAGGATCAAAGAGTAGCCAAGCTAAATCACCCAGTACAATAAAACCAACTCCCAACAAGAGCCAGGATAAAGAAAAATTGCATAAGAAGTTGGAGGCCTTGCAAACAGTCTGTGATCGTGTCAAGAAACCTGTTGAGAACATTGCCCTTGGGCATGGATCAGTGGGCCAGTCAAAATCATCTTCCAAGAGTTCTTCCAAAGATGGGAGCCCATTGAAAAGGTCATCAAATAGTAAACGAGAGAATCATGTACCGGGCAGTCAGTTGTCATCTTCCAAACGCAAACTTGGTCACAAAGTTGTACCTCAAAATTGTGGTGACAAGAAAAAGAAGGGAATAGGAAGGGGAGAAGCAGCCCGTTTAGCTGCTGCAGCTGCTGCATTACTGTCGTCTACATCATCATTGTGTATGAAATCAGATTCTTCCAATCTGACTTCTAATGCACCCTCCTCTTCTGCAGTTTGTCCTACAAAAACACAACGCCCATCAGAGGTTAGTGTAAAAAATGTGTTGGTTTGCTTTTGTTTTTGTTTTCTAAAAGTTAAGATAATCAATATTTTTAACATATCCCCGTTTCCTCTCTTTTTCCCCAGAAGGTGGTTGCCCTGCCAAGAGGTCTTAAACCAGTGCACCACAAGCTTAAGAAGCATCATCGCCGAAAAGAGCATAAAAAACATTCAAGTAGATCTGAACACAGAAAGCATTCAAACCGCTCAAGCTTTATTGACCCAAACTTTTTACATGAACTTGAGAAGCTCATTGCAGAATTTCAGCGCTCTTGCTGCATAGCTCGCATTCAGCAACCATCCAGGTATAGCAAATGCTCAGTGCTCATGGTATCTCAGTAGGCACATAGAAACATTAAGCCAAATCCAACCTTTTTATGACATTTGCAGGTTGACTGAAGGAACCAGATTACCCTCAATATTTCGACTCAAAAGAATAGGAAAGAAGAAAAAGGGAAGTGAACGTTCGAGGAACAGTGATCGGGACTCTGGGCCTGAGATAGAAAATCCTCCACCTGTGACACCTGCTGCACGTGATACCCGAGATAAGGGAAGCTCTGGTGGAAAGAGACGTCCAAAGAAGAGTACAGTTGAAACTCCAAAGGTAAGTTTATTTTAACAGTTTGCAAAGTTTGAAGGCTTGCAATTTTTTCAAAGTTGATTAATGTAATATTTTTTTATCATCTTATTCTATGAATTTAGGGTCAAAGGCCAGAAGCAAATAACGAGCAAAGACTTCCTCTCAAGAAGAGACACTATCACATGTCGACAGCTCCAAACCAACAAAGTGGCCTTACTTCATCACCAGAACTATCACTGGATATAAGCTCATCTGCGGAAGAAAAAAGGAGCAACAATGATGACAGTCCCACCTCAAGCATAAGCAGTAAAACGAGCATGATAAGTGTAACAAGTCAAGGAAGTCGGGGTAATACATCTCTAAGCACTCCAAACCTTCCGGTCAAGGCAACTACAACATTAAGCATGTTGAGTTCTGCTCCCTGTGATGTGATGCCTTGTTCCAGCAAAGCTGTTAGCTCTTCTGTTTGCAATATTGTTAGCAGGATTTGCCCAGTGAAAGGAAACATATCCCCTGGTGCCAATACCTCTAACAAGGAAACAGTTGTTATGCCAGCTACTAGTAGCAGCCCATTGTCAAATGATGAACCAAGCTTATTGAGGAAAGCTGATTCCTCTGCCACTTTTGCCAGCGTTAGTGGAAAATCTGAACATATTCCTGCTCACATTCCTCCACTGAATATTGAGAATAGCTATACTTCTACCACATCTCCAGTTCTGTGTTTAAACAGATGTTACAGCAATACCTCCTCATGCACTAGGAATTCGGCAGAGGAAACAAGCTCAACGTTAAGTTCTAAAAGTCCTGTGCCATCAAACTTCAGTGCAGTGCCATCAAAGCCTCTTCAGCTTTCTTCTGAGGCTCTCAACAAACCCAACACTTCTAGTCTAAAAGCATCAACATCCAAAAATAATTCTTCATCTGTTAAACCAATTCCTGGGCCAGCTACCATAAAATCAATTGCCGATAGTAGTTTGCTGCTAAAGTCCTCTCCAGGACTTGCTGCTGACCATCCAGAAAGTTCCAACAGTTCAGCCAATCAAGAATACAGCTCACTGTCTTCTACACCCGGCAGCAAGAGTTCAGTGTTATCCTCAATTGTTTCCTCAAATTTTGAGGTTGAATCAGTTACTAGCCATAAGAGTAACAGTTCAGGTTCAACTTCTGATTCTAAATTACTTAGAAATTCATATGATGAGGCTATTGAAGCTTGCATCAGTAAATATTCATCTGATGTGGGCTCTGCAAATTTGGCACCCAGATCTGTTATTACAACCCCTAAGAAAAGACACCGTATGGAAATGCAGGGAAAGCCTGGTGGAACCAAAGGAAAAGAGCTGGAGCCAAGTGTTCACTCAACCACTGGCCTTGCCGCAGGAACGCCAGCCTTAAAACGATCAATTTCTCGCACTGCAACTGTTCCACAAGTGTCAACACCTCTGGTTATTGTTGCAGATATTTCACAGCCCTTTGTTCAGACAAAACTTACTGCTTCTTTACCTGCTCCTCAAGTTTTGTCTCCAGGAGGTTCTAAATTACCTGATTCTGGAATCTTTGAACCTTCGTCATCTTCGGAGAATTATGTTGTGGATGTATCATTGCCTGCAACTCCTGTCAAAAGTGCAATAGCAGGTCTTTCAAAACTGAAAGGAACATCAAGTGGTTCATGTTTCAAAGGTGTTGTAACACCACTTTTAGGTTTTGAGTCATCTAATGAACAACTGCCTCCTCCGGATTCATATGCGCTAACTAGCCACAACTTACGTCAAAAGAAAAACATTCTTGGTCTGTCATCAGAACAGGAAGTAAATGGTGAAACTCAAGACACTTCATCTGAGAGACCTGCAGTGCCTTCTCTGTCTCAAGATGAAGTTGCGCCCTCCCCTAGCTCAGCCCCAGAAATTGAACCAGAGCTAAAGGTGAAGGCAAAGTCCAAATCTAAAACAAAACAGGTTGATGTTCCAAAGAAAAACGATTCTTTAATTGACATTCCTGTGCCTGAAGCAGAAGTAAAATTAGAAGATGACAAAAGTGACAATGCCACACATATTGAATTAAAAGAACTCAGAATACATGCGCAAAAACTGAGTGATGGCGACATGAATGTGCTCAAGGATAAAGATAAATCAATTAAACATCCCAAGAGTGTGGGTGCTGCTCCAAAAAGAAGACGAAAGTGCAACCGCACAGGTTTTCCTGTGAAACGCAAAAGGAAAAAGAAAGATTCTTCAGAAGTGGAAAGGCTAAAATGGAATGAAAATTCGACAGAAGCTTCTAATACCTCAATACAAGAAATGCAGATCCCGTCAGGTGGTGGAAATACAACAAATCTTAATGCAATTGCCTCAATGCCTAGTCAAGAGGAATTGTTAAATAAAAAGTGTGATGAAGTTTCAGTTGGAAAACCAAATAGAATAGAGAATTCTATACCCATCAAAGAAGAAGTTTGCGAAAGAATTAACAATGTGATGGCTGAGAAAAAGAAGGACAGCCAGTCTATGATATTAAAAACAGAAGACTGTTCAGCAAATGATATTAAAGTAGAAGCCAAAATCCAAGATTCCTCTCCTACTTCTGATGGCAAGGCCAATTCAGTTAAATCAGGTGATGAATTAACTCTGGTGCCTTACATTGACAGAATTCCAAACAAAGAGAAGTATATGTTTTCTGGTTTTACTAAAAGATTAGATTTTAAACAAAACAAGGTTCGCAAGCCCAGTAAAGCTGTTTTAAGAGCAATGCGGGCAAAATTCTCTGAAAATATTTCACTGCCAGATACACCAGGTGGGAGCATGATGGAATCAAAACTAATGCCTTCTAACTGGAGCACCGATGATAGTGATGAATCTGCTGATGACCCATATGAGTTTATTGAGACAGGAGAATCTCATGAACAACATGCAGAAGATGAAGCATTAATACATTTGGAAACTTTGGAGGAGAGGGCTGAATCAGAAAAGTCTGAAGTTTTAGCCAGAACAGAAACCAATCTACCTCCCAGAAAACTTAAAAGAGAGATGAAAAGACCAGCTCTCACATCTGTCGAAGAACCTGTCAAACCTAAATATATAAAATCAGACAAAGATGGAAGCACAACAGGGAAAAGACTCAAGGGTGGCAATAATGAATCACGAACAAGAAACAAGCGAAAAAATGAGAGTGAAGAATTGCCATCATCTGTTGAGTTGCGCAACGCTCGGAGCAAGAAACGCCTGCGTACTGTGCAGAGAATGGAAGCAGACAGTTTAGAAACAGATTGGTAAGCTAGCCATGACTTTTTAGTTTTACTTTGAACATTATTCTAACAGTCTTAGATGTCATATAATGTGTTCGTATTTTTTCTGCTAGTGATGAGAGTGTTCATGGAGAAACTGAAGCCCCTCCTCTCGGAGGTGGTGCTGAAGTTCTATCTGAAGATGAAACCACAAAAAACTTTGCAAAGGATGCTAAACAACCTAGGTGGAGGAAAAAGTTTTTACCTGCAGGACTTTTTTCAGATTACTTCAAATTAGATGAGTAAGTGTTATTGCGTCAAGCACCGTCATTAAACAGCAGTTTCCTAAAATTCTTGTCAATTATGTTTAGGCCTCGTTCTGTAAGTGACGGCAAGAAGAGCTTGCAATACAAACCTGAAGATCATCCTCATGGCCTGTTACCTGCACCATACCATTGTGGAAAGTGGTTACGTCAAAGAAGGGTAAATTTCCAGCTTCCCTATGATCTTTGGTGGCTCCATACTCATAATAAGTTGCCTGGCCGTGATATTGTTCCTTCTTGGAATTACAAGAAGATCCGAACAAGTAAGTTCATTGACATAATATCTTCTAGATTGTACGTGTTTAGTAGTTTAACAAAACACCGCCATACATAAGGATATTTTGAAACAGCTTGCTGTGTATGTTTGAAAACATGCAAGACTTATAATTTTTAATCTTTTTATAGATGTGTACAACAATGTTAAACCTTCATATATGCATGAGCCACAGTCATGCAACTGCAAATTATCAGAAGGTGGAGGCAAAGGTTGTGGAGATGACTGCATTAATCGGCTTGTATATGCTGAATGTGCTCCCGCACTGTGCCCCCTCAGAGACGTTTGCTCTAATCAACGTATCCAGAGACATGAGTGGGCTCCAGGCCTTGAAAGATTTATGACCAAAGAAAAGGTAAGTTCTGTCTCAAGTAACTAATCTGTTCTGTATTCAGGGTTCCAATTGCAATAATTTTATATGTGCACCAGGGTTGGGGAGTTCGTGCAAAGCAGCCAATTAAAAGTGGCGATTTTATTTTGGAATATGTGGGTGAAGTTGTTTCTGACAGAGAATTTAAGGAGCGAATGGCAACAATTTACACCAAAGATACTCATCACTATTGTCTGCATTTGGATGGTGGTCTAGTAATTGATGGCCATCGGATGGGAGGTGACGGTATGTGGAATGTGTTCTGACATCTGACAACATTTTAATAATTTTCTTTAGTACTCTATGGTAGTATTTTAAGTTGCTTATCTATTATAATATAACTATCTCTTTGTTTAGGGAGATTTGTTAATCACTCTTGTGAGCCTAACTGTGAAATGCAGAAATGGAGTGTAAGTGGTCTCTTCCGAATGGCTCTATTTGCCTTGCGGGACATTGAAGCTAATGAAGAACTTGGTTATGACTATAATTTCGCCCTCTTCAATGCTGCTGAAGGCCAAGTAAACACCTTTCAATTTTTGTGGTCAGATACATTTTAGCTTCACACATTTAAGTAAATACCCTAATCTTGACTTTTCCATCAGCCATGCAAGTGCGGATCAAGTCAGTGCAGAGGAGTCATAGGTGGTAAATCTCAAAGAGTGAATGTTTTACCCTCATCTCAAAATGGTTCATCTTCCAAAGTGAGTGTTGAAGATTTAAACGAAAAAAAGGGAAGCCGCAAAAACAAAAGAAAAGCAAGCCGCAAGAATGATAAGGAGCAAGCTGCAGAAAATCTGAGACAAAGGAAGCGAATGGAGGCCCAGCGTCTCAGTCAGTTGCTCACTCTAAATATCCGACAAATGTCTAATCAACAGCGTAGCTTTGTCATAGAGCATCACTGCTTTTTGCTTCGAAATCTAGAAAAGGTGAATTTGTGTTTTTAAAATTGTCTAGTATCTAGTTCAAATAGAATTAATGTAAATTTTACTTACCTACATCACCTACAGGTTCGGAGATTGAAAGAGAAATTGAGACAGTCAACACAGCGCCCAGAAGGGTTTACAAGGCCTGTTCCTACCAATGTCAAGCAGTCAGACGTGTTCCTTACTCAACTTAATGCTCTGTCCATCCCAAGAAATGTACGAACTCGACGCCTGGCTCAAGCAGAAGACAATCCAGAGCTTGCTAGAAACGCAAGATTAGCCTGTGTTTTAAAAGACCTTTTCAATGTGATTGTATCCTCAAAAGGTAAGGTTCATTCAGTTGATAAACTAGTTTGAGAGCCTGTTAAAAAATCTAATAAAAAAATTGTTATTTTCTCTAATATTTTGTGACTGATTATTATGTTTCTTCCAGATGAAAATGGAGAGGCTCTTAGCAATCCTTTCATGACCTTACCAAATAAACGAAAACTTCCACTCTACTATGTGCGGATAAGAGAACCCCTTGATTTCTCAACAGTTGATCAAAATATCAACTCTGGTCTCTACTCAAATCTAGCAGCTTTCGACCAAGATATCAATAAGATTCTCAATAACAACCTTAGATTCTATGGGCGTACAACCAATTTGGGTATTGCATCTGTGAGATTAAAGAAAGTGTACTTAGATGCCAAGAAAGATAAGTACCCTCAGCTTGTTGAAGTTTTAGGGGAAACTGTTGCTGCATCATTTGTAGCAGAGAAGAATCCAGGTAAGTACAGGTTGAACTTAAATTTACTAATTAATGATTACTATAATCATTTTCTGATCGTATAGTCCTGTTGTTCATGCTTGCGTTTTACAGCAGAGGAAGAAGATGTCATCAGGTGTATTTGTGGGCTGTACCGTGATGAAGGAATGATGATACAGTGTGAGCGTTGTTTAGTGTGGCAGCATGGTGATTGTGTTCGTTGTGATGACACTGTGGGGCAATACTTGTGTGAGATTTGTGAACCTCGCACTGTTGATCTTGAAATAGTCATGGATCCACAGCCTGAAGGACACAAACCTGAAGGACATGACAAGGAATATACTACACTCTTGCGAAATGATCTTCAGATCCGACAAGGTTGGCTGTCTAGATTTGTGAATATACATTTTCCTTGTGTATCATTGAAAAGCAACTAAGTATATTTATCTGATTTTTTTTAATTTTAAGGGGATACTGTCTATGTTTTGAGAGATGTGACTGAGGGAGAAGGAGAGTCACAGGCCAAGGTGACATACAAGACAATCAAGGATCCCAAATATGGTGATATGGATATTTTCAGAATTGAAAGGCTTTGGAAAGATGATAAGTAAGAACTCTCACTGAGCGCTTATATTTGCACTCCATAAACTCCACAACTACCTTGAAATTCTCATGTGCTATTTTCTTTGCAGAGGGGAACGTTTTGCCTTTGGTCACCATTATCTTAGACCACATGAAACTTACCACGAACCAACGAGGAAATTTTACCCTAATGAAGTTATGCGTGTTCCTTTGTACGAGATTATATCTCTTGATTTGATTTGGGCACGGTGCTGGGTTTTGGATCCCATGACATATTGCAAAGGCCGCCCAATTGAAGCTGTGGAGGAGCATGTGTATATATGCGAGTACCGGGTGGACAAAACTGCTCGATTGTTCTACAAGGCCTCCAAGTCTCAGAGCCGAGCAAATTTATGTCTGAAGAGCTATGCATTCGAAACTTTTGAAACAAGGCTGAAACCTGTGAGAACTTACACTGTATGTATTAACTTCTATTTGTATTTTTATAATTTTTTTAAAGTTCTTGGGGAGTAAATTATGAAATTACTATTTTCTGTTTTAGCCCCATGGCCCTGTACCACCCTTGAAACCTCGAGTACGATGCAACCAGGATGATGCAAGTTCTACCAAATCAATGCCACAATCATCTGTTGCGGAAGAGGAGGAAGAAGTGCCTCTTGCACGTGTAAGGGATTCTGCTGTAGCTGAAAAGGCATGTGCAAACTGCTTTTGGTGTTTTGCTTAATGTTGCGTGTATATTTTGCTTCTTCAAGCTCTCAAGTCGTTTTTGCTAGATGCTATTTTATGCTAATTTCTGGAAATCATGCAATCTCCCCTTAATCCCGCCTCTTTTTTTTTTTTTTTTGTGTTGTGTTGATATGCTGCAATTTGAAGTTTCATCACTTACTTTAAATGTGGATTTTACCCTTGCATTGTTTGTCTTCTTTGAAGTTCATCCATTGTATACTGTAGTATTGAAATATCAAATTGCAAAATATGATGTATCATTCTATTGTTGCAGCGGGAAAAACAACAAAAGCACTTAAACGGGATCTTATTGCGACTCCTTGCCAATCAGCAATGCAAACAACCTTTGGATATGTCTCATCTGTTGGATCGTGGAAGAAGACCAAGAAAAAAACCATCATCACTTAATACATGAGAGTGGCTTTTATAACCTGGTTGAGACTTAACAACATGGGAGTAATGCTTGGCGCTTCAACCTGCTTGCTCACTTGTACACATTTTTCATCTGTTTCCTCTTTATTACATTTTAAGGTGTAGGGAACATCAGCAAGCTGTGTTATTTTTTGGGGGATATGAAGCCTAGGTGGTTGAATGGGTTAGCCTTGAACTGCGCAGTCACTGCCTTTGTCCTGGTTTTCCTAGTTTGGTGCATTCATCAAGTAAGTTTTGTCTCAACTTGCCTCAGACGCATTTACTTTACCCAGCCATCATGCTTTTAGATG
Organism: Frankliniella occidentalis; assembly: GCF_000697945.3. Lineage (NCBI taxonomy): Eukaryota > Metazoa > Arthropoda > Insecta > Thysanoptera > Thripidae > Frankliniella > Frankliniella occidentalis. The sequence goes on along the minus strand of NW_026267208.1, from coordinate 990,683 downwards.
TTTATATGTAACTATATATTTTATTACCTGTTGAACGACTTTCAATGTTAATTCTACCCGTTTATTGTTTGTTTGTTTAGATAGTGCTTTATTTAACTTTTGGTGGGAACTTCTTTAAAATTATGGAGGAATGCTTTAAATTTCTCTTTCCCCTTTTTTAAATGTCCTCTATTAAGCTGTGCAAGCTTTATCAGCGTCACAAAACCTGTTAAAGGTATTGTTGATGGCAAATGTACCTGAATTTTCATGATTTCTGGGTTTTGTCAGTCGTCTGAGAGCATATGGTTATGCTTAGCCTATTAACATACATTAGTTCCCTTGTTACATTTTTTTCTGTATATTGTATGGTAGGTGTTATTTAAAAAAAAATGATCTTTTGCCACCTTGGACTGTACATTACTCATCTCACTTAAAGTTTTGTGTGTTAACTTGTGGATCAATGTGATCCTCACGTGTTTCAAGCTTAAGTATTTGGGATTTTAGTGAAGTTGACATGGCCAAGTATCCATTGTTTTGAGAGTACAAATGATAATTGATTTGAATCATCTGTGAATGCCATCTTCGTACTGATTATTGTTAGTTGTGTATATTTAGATTTTTTTAGGGACTATTATTTTGTAATGGCATACAAACATCCTGTATAAATGAAGTATTTGGATTATATTTTTATGCTAGTCATAACCAAATCATTTTAGCCACCATCATTCATCTAAACTCTTGGTATATCCTTTAATGTATTGTAATTCCACCCGTTTTGTTGTAAATTGCCATCAATATAGATATGTTTTCTCTGAAAATCATCTGTATCATTGCCTTCTTTCTTTTTTCTTTTTTTTCTTTTTTTTTCTTTTTTTTGATCTGTTCTTTTGCACCCCTTTTTGTCAGAATTTGAAACATGTTTGTGTTTTTTTTATACAATGCAGTGTCCTTTACAAACTCAGTATGTAATACTGATAACATGTAACATATATGTATATTTACTTAAGTTTAAGGTTACCATAGAGTAGTGTTAATAATCTGTGTTGTGCATATTTATTTATCATGTTTGCTGTTTCCCTTATTTTCTATTTGGAACAAGTAAATATAAGCTTCCTCAACCTCAGAGCAATAGGCATCTGCAGCTTATTTGGCTGTGTGTATCAAAGAGAAACTAAGGACAGTAAATAAGTATTGTAGCTGTACATATTTATTTTAAGTGTTAATTGAACTTGTTTCCTTTGTACAGATATGAAAAGAATTATTCTCTGTAGCACAACTTAGTATTTATTTTAATTTTATTCTTCACTGTTTTGATAATTTTATTGTGGAACGCATGAACTATCATTTGTGTGCAATGTTTCAAGTTTTATACTCTCCCAAACTACCTTTTATGTAATATTTTGTTTCTTTTAGTTTGATCGGTGTACATTTTAATAAGTGTACTTACTAACAATCACTCAATTGACTTAACTCGTATGTGCCGTAAACAACCATTGGTAAAATTCCCCAAAGTTAGGGATGACTTATGGTTGTTGTAAAGTCAATCAATTCAGATTTCCATTCATTTTTCTGATTTAATATT
>NW_026267208.1:984198-985627 GCF_000697945.3 Frankliniella occidentalis | reverse complement strand
TGAGTCCCCTTCCCCCACCACCTTGGTCCTTCCCCTGACCAGCAAAATGATAAAATGACTTTTAAAATGTTAATATGTACTGCATCAATCTGGTCTACGAAGTGAAAAATACGCCACAGAGCCGAAATTCGAATGCCGCGTTAGATTTTGTGGTATAGTGTACTTATTGCTCGGATATAATAAAAACCGTCCATTTTTCGTTTAGGATTCTGACCTGTTTGAAAGGGGTTCTCCTTCCGCGCCACCCCACCCGTCGGTTGTTCCACTATGAGAAATTGCCCATTTCTCAGTGAACAAAACTTTACTACAGGCTGCATTTTCAGCGGGGTTTTATAGAATATTTGTTGTAACACAACATGATGTCCACAGTTTCAGGTGGTGGGTATATTTGACTCTTTTTTTCACGGTAAATAGCCAACGATTCCCTTTAAGAAAACCCGGAACCGGCCGCGTTTTGTCTTTGCCCATGCCGTCTGCTGTCTCCGTTTCCTCCTGTGTTGTCCGAAGGAACGCGACGGCACAGTCGGAAACGAGAACTGGTTGTATCTGGATCAGAAGAAGACGTCCAAGCGCATGACAGCTCATCGTAGTGGTCGAAGCCCTCGCTCAGCATACAACTGTCGACTTTTCTTTCATCTCCACTGCATTCTTGAGAGGTAAATGTAAAATAACCCCATAATTGAACCACCCAGAGGGCCCCGCGGTGCCCAATCAGAACGCTGCCCCGTCTCGTTTCCGAACGCAGGGTCTCAGTGCTGCTGTACGCACGTGCAGTCTGCTAAAGAGCTAAAGTTTCGATCTCATAGACCCGCGCTGAGAGAGTGAATTAGATGTGAATATGGCCCTGGGCTCTGTTGTGGACAATGCAAACGGCGTCCAAGTGAAGCAAGAAGAAAGCAGCTCAAGTGATGATACATCGTCCAGCGCAAACACTGGTCAGTGTGGCGAGTTGCATCGCGGAGCACCGGGTTCATCTGATGTAACCAGGCACAGGGAGGAGGGGTCGAAGTCTGATCGTATGAACCGGAGCAGAAGTCGTGGTTTACCCTTTGTGATAATGTTGTCATCCGCATATTTTTGTTAATTTGTACAATTTAAAGAGGCGAAGCCGTGTCGCACTTGGACCATAAGCGTTCTTTCACTCGGCACCCTCCGTGTTTTTTCTCGTGGAGGTTATTGAAGGGCGAGAAAAGGATTTCTTCGTTGTACCCCTTTTATTAAGCCGTTACGCCTGCTCCAGTCAATTTTACAGTGATCTTCGCAGTCTCTGTCATATTTCTGACTGTATTCAAAGTTGTCTTGGTTAACTTTTCTTCCACGCGAAGTGAGGTGTAAGTGTTTACCATGTGTAGTACTTGCAGGTATTTCTGATCATTAAAACCAAGTCTTTTTCTCTCTGGTGTAATTTGATATTTTGCTTTTATTGCTT
>NW_026267208.1:969027-982623 GCF_000697945.3 Frankliniella occidentalis | reverse complement strand
GCCTTGGAGTGCCCCCTCCCCCCTAAAATCCCCCTCTCCCGCACGGTACCCATGCTCACCGGGCCACAGAGCCCACGGGCCCCGTCAACTTGGCACATGAGCAGCCCCCAGACCGAAAATAACGCCCGCCTTGCCGTCCCCGCTGTGCGTCTCTAGCGGCCCTAGGCGGCCCTGCCCTAGGGTCCTGCTCGCGCGGCGCGCACCGGGGCGCCCCGCGACGCGTTGCCAGCTTACGGGAGAATGTTATCTCTCCCCCTTTATCTTCCTGGAGCGTCGGGACGTGGTCGGGACACGACTCCTTCCCTCTGCGCCGTGAGTGCCACGGTCTGGCTCAGGCTGCTTGCTCAGGCGCCGCCGCGCACAGCAGCAGCGTGTCCTTCCCCCTCCCTGCTGGGGCGTATCATCAGCTGACCGGCTCGTCCGCCCGAGGCACTCGGCCATGAGGCTGCTGGACTGATCTAGCCTGACAGCCCCCCCTCTCCTTCCTCTTCTCTCCCCGCTGCGGTTGGGAACGCTACGATCCTTGGCAGCTTATCTGCCAAAGTGGGCGTGGTGTAGTACTAGAGGTGCGAGTAGACCGGCGACGCTTGGCGCGCTTCTTTGTGCCGGGCCGGTGTAGTACTCGCCGAGCAGTACAGTACCTGCCCCGCATCGCGGGGCTCTGGTGCTCCAGGCGCTAACTATCTCAATTAGTTCCCCCACCCCACCCCCGTCCCCGTCCCGTCCCTTCGCGGCCTGTCGGGCTGCAGTACTGTATACACAGTTCGTCCGCCCTGCCTTGTCTGAGGGCGTGCGCGCTGTGCACTGCACTGCAGTCGGGCGCCGCCGGCCGGGCCTGAGCGCGCGTAACCAGAGTCCCTGCTGTTCGTTATCAGATGGAGAATGCTCTGCATGCGGAGCGCTATCTTCTGCGGCCGATGACCCTTTCTCTGCTTGACCTCCGCCCCCTTTCCTCCCCTCGCCCCGCCCCCTTCCTGTGGCAAAGGAGTAACGTTTCTGAAAGGGAAGTCCGACTGAGAACCTGTCACTGGCTTCTTCTCGGGGTGGAAAGGGGAGCGGTAGTGTGGACTTCGATCACTTCGAGTCGCTTGACTGTCTAAAGTGACCCCGGACTCTATCTGAGAAAAAGCATTGAATCATTCGTCTTAGAGGTTGCCCTGTTCTGTTGCAGTAAGCGGGTCAGGAACCACAGCTGCTGAAGTACTCAAGAAGGGACTCAAGATGAAGGTAGAGCATTTAAGCAATGGCCACTCTGATGCCACTGTGAACGGATCGTCATCTCCAACTGAAGAGAACAATAATGCCAATGAAAAGAAGGGCAAAGAGTTGGCAACAAATGGGGTGCATAAAGGAAAGAAGGGCAAGAAATCTGGTGAGGAAGAAGGTGAAGGGGAGGAAGAGAGTACTAAGAAGGATGAGCAGGAAGTTGTGTTCATTCAGGATATGGGATTCACAGTGAAGATTGTCAGTCCTGGCATTGAACCCTTTGACATCCAGGTACGCTTTTATTAAATTACTTGGGTATATCCATATCCATTAGAATACTGGAAATTTGCATTTCGGGATGTTGCCTTTGTTTCAGGTATCCAGCATGGAGCTTGTCCAAGAAATTCATCAATTGTTGATGGATCGTGAAGATACCTGCCACCGAACATGTTTCAGCCTCCAGCTCGATGGCAATACACTTGATAATTTTGCAGAGCTAAAAAATATTGAGGGACTTTCGGAGGGTTCCGTCATTAAAGTAAGAATGGAGATTTTAATGTATTGTACTGATCAATACTTTTTGATGTAACAGTATTATTTCACCATTGTATTTTTCTTTTAGGTTGTTGAGGAACCCTACACTATGAGGGAGGCCAGAATTCATGTACGCCATGTGAGAGATCTTTTGAAGTCTCTTGACCCTGCAGATGCGTACAATGGAGTAGATTGCAGTTCCCTTGCATTTCTGAATGTGGTAACTCAGGGTGATATCACAGAAAAAAAAAAGAGCCGTCCAGAAAGTGTCGACTGTACTCCTCCAGACTATATTATGCCCAGTAGTCGGGAGCGGCCCTTGTTGCCTATTCAGCCCCAACATAAGGAACAGAAGGGCCCCCAGTGTGTTAAAGTTCTAACCACTTCAGGGTGGAATCCTCCTCCAGGCTACAGGAAAATGCATGGTGATCTCATGTACTTGTATGTCGTTACTCTAGAGGAGAAGCACTTCCACATTACAGCTTGCTCAAGAGGATTCTTTGTAAACCAGTCATCTGAAGAGGATTTCAACCCAAAGCCAGCATCACCAAGCCACCTTTGTCACTCATTGATTGAACTTTTAAGTCAAATCAGCCCTGCATTCAAACGTAATTTCTCTACTCTTCAGAAGAAACGAACTCAAAGACACATTTTTGAGAGAGTTGCCACACCTTATCAATTATATGCTTGGTGTGCTCCACAAATGGAACACACGGTTGATGCCATTCGAGCAGAGGACACATTCTCATCCAAACTGGGATATGAGGAGCATATACCTGGTCAAACAAGAGATTGGAATGAAGAATTGCAGACAACTCGCGAGTTGCCTCGCAAGAACCTTCCAGAAAGACTGTTGAGAGAACGAGCCATCTTCAAAGTTCACAGTGACTTTGTCGCTGCTGCTACTCGTGGAGCAATGGCAGTAATTGATGGCAATGTTATGGCAATCAACCCAGGAGATGAATCCAAAATGCAAATGTTTATTTGGAATAATATATTCTTCTCACTTGGCTTTGATGTGAAAGATCATTACAAAGAACTAGGAGGAGATGCTGCAGCATTTGTTGCCCCAAGGAATGATCTTCAGGGTGTTCGCGTGTACAGCGCTGTTGATTTGCCAGGCCTGTACACGCTGGGAACAGTTGTTATTGATTATAGAGGGTACCGTGTAACTGCTCAGTCCATCATCCCTGGAATTCTTGAGAGAGAGCAGGAGCAGTCTGTTGTCTATGGCTCTATTGACTTTGGCAAAACAGTTCTTTCACATCCCAAGTATATGGAACTGCTTGCTAAAGCAGGTCAGCAGTTGAAGATACAGCCACACAAAGTTCTGAATGATAAGGGTGAAGTAGTTGAGCTTTGCTCCTCAGTAGAGTGCAAAGGCATCATAGGAAATGATGGACGTCACTACATTTTGGATCTTTTACGAACCTTCCCTCCAGATGTGAATTTCTTAAAATTAGACGATGAAGAGCCACTCAGTGAAGAAGTTCGGGCTATGGGCTTTCCTATCGAACACAAGCACAAACTGTGCTGTCTACGTCAGGAGCTTATTGATGCCTATGTTGAGTCATGTTACCTGAGATTTATCAAATATGCTGCAGTTCACTTGCAGCAGTTGGGAAGGAAACAGCAAGAGCGGAAGCAAATTGAATCTGCTAAAGAAAAAGCAATCAATGAGCAAAACCAGAAAGAATCTGATGCTGCAGACAAGAAAGATGCTGAAAAGAAAGAATCTAAGAAAGACTCCAAGGATGAGAAAGAAAAAGATGGTGAAATGGAAGCAGATGAAGCAAAGAAATTAGTTGAGAGCATTACAGATTCCTTGACCAATGGTGATAAGAAGGATTTGGAAGAAAGTACAAGGTCAATTGTACGCCAGGCAGCAGAGCATGTTGGGTCTCTGAAAGAGGCTGAGTTTGACATAAGCTTCAACCCTGATGTGCACTCTCCTGGTGTACAGCATGTTAGTCCTGATGGACCACAACTCAAGAAGGAGCGAAATCTTGTTAGAGATGCTGCTCGGTTCTTGGTCAGCACCCAAATCCCTGGCTTTGTAAGTATTAATTGAAGTTATTTGAAACTATAAATAAATAATTGCGTTGTGTTTGTGCTTGGATAACCATCTCATGTGTCATATTTTTTTGCGTTCAGATCCGTGACTGTTTAGATCATTCAATGCCTATGATGGATGGTCCCACTCTCGCTGAATCTTTACACACTCGTGGTATCAACATTCGGTACCTCGGTAAGGTAGCTGAGCAACTAGCTGGTGTTCAGCAGCTTGAGTACCTGTATCACATTGCTGTCAGTGAATTAGTAACCCGATCCGCCAAGCATTTGCTGACAACATACATGCAATCTGTTGAGCTAATGAGCCTCTCAGCAGCTGTCAGCCACTTCCTTAACTGCTTTCTCTCGTCATGTGCTGTGCCTCATCCCCAACAGGTTCCTGATGAGGTATGTTAAAGACAAGGACTGCAGTAAAGACCTGATTCAGTCTCTCTAATTAATCTGGTATTTTACAGCTGCAAAGTCGTACGAAACGGCGCAATAAAAGGAAGGGACGAGGCACCAACTCCCTCATTGCTGCAGACAGTCTTGAGTGGGCTTCACTTACACCTCGCTCACTGTGGTCTCAGCTTCGTGCAGACCTCAAATCATATTATGGATGGGCTCTTCCTGTTGATAACATTGATGCTTTAGTAGAGACATTCAGTCTCCAAAAGATTTCGTTGCTGAGGTAAGTCCGCTTCAAATTAAATGAAAATTGTGTGCGTACCAACCTCTCAACAGAATAGTAACATTTTTATTTTGTGTTTTAGGTCGTTTTGCATTAAAACAGGTATCCAAATTTTGCTTCGAGAGTATACTTTTGACTCTAAGAACAGGCTGACATTCTTTGAAGAAGATATCCTAAATATCTTCCCAGTTGTAAAGCACATTAATCCTCGAGTAAGTCTAAAAACTTTACAATATATTTATGTATGTCTCTTTATATTGGTTCCTGATATTTGTCAAACAATTACTTAACCTGAGATTTTCCACAGGCAAGTGATGCTTACAACTTCTATACTACTGGACAAAACAAAATTTCACAAGGATTTATGAAAGATGGATATGAGCTGATTTCAGAAGCTTTGAACCTTTTGAATAATGTTTATGGAGCTATGCATCCTGAAATTGCTCAGTGTTTGCGTATGCTAGCCCGCTTAAGTTATTTGATGGGTGAGCATGTTGATGCCTTGTCATATCAGCAAAAGGCAGTCCTCATGTCTGAAAGGGTTAATGGCATTGATCATCCCAACACCATCACTGAATATGTAAGTGACTGTTAACTCTTTAAATTACAATTACAAATCTAAAGTTTTGTCTAATTGGATTTGTGTCTCTAGACTCATCTGGCCTTATACTGCTTCGCCAATAGCCAAGTTAGCACTGCTCTAAAACTTCTGTATAGAGCTCGCTATCTTGCTCTCCTTGTTTGTGGGGAGAACCATCCTGAAATTGCCTTGCTTGATGTGAGTTTAAATATTTTCCTAGGTCAGCTTACTCTATTAATTGAAAATCTTCCAACTAAATTACTAATTTGTCTTAATTTTCCTTAGAGCAATATTAGTTTGATTCTTCATGCAGTTGGAGAGTTTGAATTATCATTGCGATTCCTAGAAAAAGCTCTGGCGCTCAATATCAGATATTATGGATCAAATTCTATCAAAGTTGCAGTTAGCTACCATCTGGTAGCCCGAACCCAAAGTTGTATGGGTGATTTCAGAGCTGCTTTGAACAGTGAGAAGGAAACTTATTCCATTTACAAACGACAGGTATTTTTTATTTCTTTGCTGACGCCATTTTGTTCAATGTTTCCTTGACTAAAATTTTAATTATCTTATCATTTTTAATATCTCCCATTTACTCAGCTTGGTGAGGATCATGAGAAGACTCGGGAGTCATCAGACTGTTTACGCCATTTAACTCAACAAGCAGTTGTACTCCAGAAAAAGATGAATGAAATTTACACAGGAAAGCCGGGTGCCAGCTTGCCTCCAATTCAGATCCAACCTCCCTCTATGGGTTCAGTTTTAGATATGCTCAATGTTATCAATGGCATTCTCTTTTTACACATTAGGTAAGTTTGGGGCCCTTCAACCAACATTTGCTTTCTTTTTATTGGGAACACATGAACTAATCCCACTCTTCAATTTTAGCCCTCATGACATTGAGATTTTGAAGGCAGAAATGGAGAAGAGGCAGCCTTCAGGTGCTTCAAATTCAGAGGAAAAGGCTGCAATTGAAGGAAAAGGAGAGGATGAAAAAACAGCTGTACCAACAACTGACAAGACTGATAGTGATACCGCTGTGGCTGCATCAAGTTGAGAGAGACTTGATGGCCATTGGACTAGCGACCTGAACAATTTTTATGACTGCAATATTTGTGGCCTTGTGCTGCCTTGTAAGGGAGCCTCACCTCTTCTGGGGTGCAAATGGAGGCCATGTGACCAGCAATTGGAACAAACATAGGAATGAAAATGCAATGCCCATCTTAGTGCTCGTGTGCTATTGCAGGAAAGTGTTGTTTTGTCCTCCACATGATATTTCATTACTGTAGTTGTGAGCTACAACAGTGCAGGATGATGGTTCTCTAAGTTGCCAGTGCATGTGAGCATCCAATATAATTGGTCTACTGGTCTGGATGCTGCTGTGAAACTGGTGCATGTACTACCACTCTAGCTAGAGTTCAATTATTTGATCTTTATCACTTTATGTTTTACTGAGTCTTTGTTATACACCAAATGTTTTAGTTTGTTTTGAGCTGTTATATTCTTGAGCCTAGTGTTCTTGACTCAAGATTGTTGTCGTTGAGGTGCTAAGACAAATAATTGTTCAGTTACGTATTGTTATCGTAGGCTGATAGAATTTTATAACGTGTGCACATGATCAGTTAAAATGTGCAGGTGGCCTTATTGTTTGTTTGTAATGTGATATGTGTGCACATGAGTGCCAGCCTGTAGTTTAAGTCATACCCTGTTCCCTAGGTAATAGAATTGAACAAAATAGTTTTTATAAAGTTGCCTTTTTTATAGTTTTAGAATAATGTGCATTGGTATTCAAGGCATGATGAGCACTAAAGCAATAATGTGATTCTGTGGCCTTTATTGTCATTGCCTATGTCATCCCATCATTAACATCTGCCATTCTCATTGTTTTCTCCCCTCATTTCTAGTTAGAGCCATTAACTCCAATAGATTTGCCAAAGGTTTTTTTTTCCATCCTGCCCTATTTTAAATCTTTATTCTTCCTTGTCATTGTGCTCTATCAATCGATGGGTGTCATGTGCAGTGGGACAAGTCAAGAACAAAATATTTTCATTGCATTGAGGTTTGAAGTATGTGATGCTCTCGTGCTGAGAGTAATCATTCTACTCCTTTGCCCGGCTTCATAGCTGGACAGTAGTCATGAAGAGTAGGTTGTGGTAGCTATTTAGTGTAGTCCCTGTGTTGTAGTGATTGTATTGTTATTGAATCGGTTAACATTCCATCTTGGCTGGTGTGGAGCTACTGTGCTGTACAGTGCCCCACTCCACCAATCGAGACTGTTGACCTCATGACTTGACACCAAATGATGCATCAAACAGTTTGAGCATTTGAGCCCTAGATTTCTATAAATTTGTATTTTCTTTTTTTGCTATGAAATTTTGTGGAAGAACCCAGACCTATTTTCAGAATTATGGCAAATGTTTTACATAAGAAAATGATATATTTCAATATGTATTGTGATAATGTTTTTAAATGTGAAATGATGTTGCTGATCCTGACTGTTGAGTGAGTGCTTTATATTTTTCATAAGTGTATGGGTAATTGCTCAAACAAGTCCAAGGATAGTGGTTTTTATCATTCTGATTTTGAAGTAAGGTATGAGAAGTATGCATCTCTATTTGCATTAATTGTGGTACATGACTGTATTGTAAGGTGGCTTCAGGTAATGAAGTTTATTTAGTGCCAATGGATTTGTCCTGAGCATGAACCATACAATTTACAGAATTCTGGTCAAATTCCTTCAAGACTTCTTTACTTTTGGCTTGTGATCTGTTAAGGGTATGGCTTTTTAGTACACTATTTTGGCTGCAGTTTAACGGGTGTTTACACTACCCTCCATTGGTGATGGTCATGTTAGCAATAATAGTGATACATGTAATTTTGCTTTCAGTAACAGGGCCATTAAAATGTAATGATGTAGCTTGCTTTAGAATGTGTATTAAATTGTGTCAGGTTTCTGAATTTGCCTCTGCTCCAATTTAGTGCTGTCCACTGACTTTACTTTATAGTGCCATACTTTGAGCAGTCATAATTAAAATAAGTCAAATAATTCAAAATTTGGTAAGTTGGCAATAATGCATTAATGATCTGTGTATACTTGGTAAAAATTTTAAGAAGACTTATTGGCGGAGAAAAGCCTGTAATCATTGTGTAAAAGTGATGTTTCCAATTGTTTACTAAACATTGCAAAGTTTATTACAAACGTTTTTCTTTTTATTTTGTTGAATCTTCATATATTTTGCTAGTCATCAGATAATACCTGTTAAATTTGTTAATGTGTTATTAAGGGTGTGTTGCATCGTTACATATTCTTGCTCAAGTCATCATTGATCCATAACACTACAATTTGATAGGGTTTGAATGTATTTTCCTTCATTAGTTTCAAAACATGTCATTGAAACTAGCCTGTATGTGAGAACTGTTGTTCTGATGGTTCCAGGTCATGTAACTAATAAAATTGAAATGTTTGTTGGGTAACCAATGAAATAGGAGTGTTTATTTTTCACTTTTCTCTTGAGTGCTCACCTTACTTTAGATTATTTTTCACATATTGCATGACTTGATGGATAAGATCTTTACCGCCACTTCCATGTAGCCAGCTCATTTCGAAGACGTAAGAATTGCTATCTCCCTCTGTTTCTTCTTCACGAATTATAAAACCAAATACTAACAATGGGACAGACTCTGTTAGTTTGGCTTTCTTCAATGGTGGCTCATCAGTTAGATCAGTGCTGCTGTTGGTCCCATGGCTAGTCGGAACTTCAGTAATCTGTTCAGTCTGTGAGTTTGTACACTTGGTGGACGATGAGTCTTCAGAAGGTTGACCTACTTTTTTGATCATACGTTGCTCGTCCCTTCGTTTCCTTCTCTGGTTTGACCATGTATTGTTAAGAGCTGTAACTTGATATCCAATGGATTTGACATCCTTTATTACACACCTGAATTGCAGCTAGGATAAAAGAAAAAATTATTCCTGTCGCAATGGCATTTAAACTGTTAATAATTTTTGAACACTTGACTTACATCTAAATTTTTTAGCAGGATCTTAACTTTTTCCATCAAAGAATCAAATGTTTTAAAGGCACAATTTGATGTTGGCAAAACATGGCGTACTGGAGGTTTTGATTTTTGTTTCTTCTGGTCAACAAAGTTGTCAGCAGAGAGTGATTCGCACGTAAGCTTTTCTACGTGACTCCATGCAATACCCCATCTTGTGGTGTGCCCCTGACAAAATTCTGTTGAAGCTATTTCAGATATATTTTTTTCCTTCAAATACTTCAAAACTTTGGAGACACTGGACTTGTGTCCTAACATCGTAGTAAAAATCCTACATACAAAAAGATAGTGTATCCATGAAAACTAATTTTAATTGTTGGCTACACCATGGTAGTTGAAAAGCTTACCTTATCTTGTCTTTAGCTTGCTGGGAATCATCTATCATCTTATGAACAAATGCAACTTCTCCACCTTCAACAACAACTTCATTTGCAGACCCAGTTCGTGCATTATTAGGTGGTGGTCTAGGAGAATTAGCAGACCGGCTTTTGTGAGTCTTTTCAAGCTCTTCTTCAGATGAAAAGAATGGAGGATTGCACATGGTAAAATGGAAGTAGGTTGGCATGGGCTCAAATGCACCATCCATGACACTGGTGTCAATTATCATCTCACCATCATTTTTACATACTGAAAAAAATAAATTAACATTTAAAAAAAAGTTAAATTTAAGCATTTACTTTTCCCATGATGGAATTTGCTGTTTTATAATTCTACCTTTTACAAGTGATTCTAGTTTATTGTGAAGCACATTTTGTTGAGCATGATTTAAGCATGTATTATCCTTTTCAACTCCAATCATATTCCATCCATTTTTTCGAGAAGCTAACAAAGGATAGATACACGAAGCTCCAGTACCTGGAAATAAAATGCATACAGTAACATACAGGTCATAGAACAATTTAGAAATTTACACAACAAGCTAGCAATGTAACAAGTCTAAACTTAAACCCAACCATTATTATTGCATCTATTATTTTTTTTGAGGGGGGGGAGGGGGCTGCTACAGACTTTCAAGTTCCCAGTTCACCACTACATTGTACGAAAATGAGCTGCCAGGTTTTAAGAGTGTAAAATAAACAATACACACCTATGTCGATGCCATAAACTGGGCTCCCAGTATCTTCTAATTTAAGGGCAGCAACTAAATCCTCAATCCACAGAATGTAATTGAGGCGTAATGGCACGGTTGGTACAAGATACTCTTTAGGCAAAGTTACATCCAAATTCCAATCTTCTTTCAGGAGAGCCCTTGTAAGTGCCCGTATAGTTTCTGCTTTCTTAAAGTCAATTGATACTTTCCCACTTATATCAATGGTGGCATGCAGTCTAAACTCCTCATTTTTAACAGCCAAATCTTTGAAGCTTGGTTGAGTTTTGTAAGGGTTTCTTGGATGCATTTTCTTATTCAACGCCATATCTCAAAATTAACAAAGTCCGACCTGCAAAACATTTGTAAAGAAGCTTTTCATTATGGCTACAAGGTTAGGAACTTGTATGTATATACAACGAAACATCCCTAGAGACCAGTGTCATCAAACAGAAATCTAAGAAAAACCTTGTGCCAGTGTAAAATAAAACCACATAGAAGTTAAAACCAGAAGTACGCGTACCTTTCTGAATTAACAAAAATACGCAATGTTCACGTTTACGTCTTTTTCAAAACAAAAACAGTGAACTTAATTTCTCATCTATCATCGATCATTTTGATTTTCATTTGTTTTGTTGGTGTCCCCCCTCCCCCCTCCCTCTCCCTGCACCAACGAAACTCACGTTGCAATGTTTTGATCGTGTCAGACATTTTCTTTCAATCAATTATGGCGCAAGGTAAATCTAAAACCAAGGCGCAGTTACCTGCAAATGTAAAGGCAAAGAAGAAGTTCTCTACGAAGAGCAAAGTCATTTCTAGAGCGCGCTCAAGTAAGTTATTTGATACCTAACCTCATCTCCAGATATATTTTCACACATTTGTTTTAGCTGCTTTCACATTTTTGTCATATCAGGATTTTATCAGTTGTTACTTTTGTATTTCTAGATGCTCCCGTTGCTCCAAAACTTACCGGCAAGGCTGTTGATGCAATGAAGATGAAGAAAGCTATTTCAAAAGGTGTGAGTGAAGCAATGGAGAACGAATTAAGAGCGAAGGCTTTTGATGGTAAAAAGTCACTCCTTTCCAAAAAGGAGATGGCTGACAAAGCAGAAGCCAGTAAATAGTTGTTTCTTTCAATTTATTACCTTGTAAATATAAATTTCTATTAAAACCATGATGATATTTCTCATTACAAACATTTTCTGATTTCTACATCACCCCACTTCAGTCCCTGAGTGACCCTTACTATTGGGGGACCTTTCCACCAGACAACTTGTTCTAGATTGATATGCTGGAACGGGCTTTAGATTGCAAGCGCTGCATAATTGGGAACCAACATGTTAATGATTTGGTTGGTGTGTAAGTGTTTCATGAAATAAGATTGGGAGGTATGAAATGCTTGTACAGTCTTTGACTAGAATGTTATTTATTTTTATTCTTTGGTACAAGTGAGTTTCTGTATAAATTGGTTAAAGTTTTTCTTAAATTTACTTAAATACATGCACTTCTAATCTCATTGTTATCGTCAATGAGAAGAGAAAAATACAATATTTTTGCAAAGAATGCTAATTCTTAAATTATAATCATAATCGAAGAGGCAAAGCCATAGATCACAGGGTCCTTATCACATCTCTTATTTCGTTTACACACTAGCATTCACTTGATGTTCCAGGCTGTGACATGTGAACTGCAGGTGGATCAGATGTTGGATCGGGACACATGTCGTCCAGAATTGTTATCCTGGTGGAGTTTACAGATGATCCTCGACTTGTCTCTGGCTTGAGTTTCCTTCAAGAAAATATTGAAAGCATTGTCATCATGATGTCATTTTCATCCCAAGTTGACCAACGGAAGGAAAGGAGTTCGTCGACTTTACCTGCTTCTCCGGTCCATGAAGACGGCCATAGTGAACAGGAGCGCGATTCCGCACAGCACCCCGATGATGACAACTGCCAGAACGGTAGGATCGACGCCTTGGGCGGCCGCATTTTCTTCTAAAAGGACGAGATAAAGAAAAGCTTGTTAATAATCTGTTCTGGATTTGATTCACATTACTGCATTTGAAACATGCTAGTCCTGGGGAATTCCTCCCCCCCTTTCCCCCCATCTCTCTCTCTCTCTCTCTCTCTCTCTCTCTTGCGGCACGGTCCGCGCCTGCGCGAGCCGCCCACTGGCTGACTGCTACTACTGCTACCCGGTACCAGCCTGGTACCAGCCGCCGAGGTGTGGCGCTGCTGGTCTGTGCTCCACCGTGCGAGGGGTAAGTAACAAGGCCAAAAAGTGTACACAGCATTTCCATTCTACCCATTTCCCCCATTTTCATCCATTTCCGTCCATTCCTACCCATTTCCAGTCCATTTCCAATCCATTTCTGCCCATTTCCGTCCATTTCCTCCATTTCCATCCATTTCCTCCATTTTCATCCATTTTATCCATTTTCGTCTATTTCTATCCATTTTATCCATTTCCAATCCATTTCCAATCCAATTCCGTCCATTTCCACCCATTTCCCCCATTTTCATCCATTTTCATCCATTACATCCATTTCCAATCCATTTTCGTCTATTTCCGTCCATTTCCCCCATTTCCATCCATTTCCCCCATTTCCATCCATTTCCCCCATTTTCATCCATTTCCCCCATTTTCATCCATTTTATCCATTTCCAATCTATTTCCAATCCATTTCCGTCCATTTCCACCCATTTCCCCCATTTTCATCCATTTCATCCATTTTCGTCCATTTCTACCCATTTCCAATCCATTTTCGTCCATTCCCGTCCATTTCCCCCATTTCCATCCATTTCCCCCATTTTATCCATTTTATCCATTTTCATCTATATCGATCCATTTCCAATCCATTTCCAATCCATTTCCACCCATTTCCCCCATTTTCATCCATTTTCATCCATTTTCATCCATTTTCATCCATTTTCATCCATTTCATCCATTTTCGTCCATTTCTACCCATTTCCAATCCTTTTCAATCCATTTCCGTCCATTTCCCCCATTTTCATCCATTTCCTCCATTTTCGTCCATTTTATCCATTTTCATCTATTTCTATCCATTTTCAATCCATTTCCGTCTATTTCCGTCCATTTCCGTCCATTTCCATCCATTTCCATCCATTTCCACCCATTATCACCCATTTTTATCCATTTCCAATCCATTTCCAGGGAAAGTGTACACGCATTTCCACGAGTTACTAATCCCCTCGCCACCGTGGCGTGATCTCTGCAGGTCGATTACGAGCGACTCTTTTGCCTGCCTCCCTGCCTCCCTGCCTGCCTGTCTGCCTCTCTGCCTGCCGAGGCACCTCGGCACCTCGCTAGCCGTTTTGAAGTTAGGTGGAAGGAGGTAGATACTGTCGTTCTGGACGCAAATCGGCCCGGCGCCTC
>NW_026267208.1:960169-968364 GCF_000697945.3 Frankliniella occidentalis | reverse complement strand
GTGAAGTGAGGCCGAGTGAGGTGAAGTGAGGAAGCGTAGAAGTGAAAGTGAAAATGTACAAAAGTGAAAAAGCCGGAAAGTGAAAAGTGAAAAAGCGGAAAAGCGGAGAGGCGATACCCCGATACCCCGGTAGATGCGAACACTTTTATAGCGCCAATTTGGCACGCGCCTTTTAAGCCCTAGAAAACTTTGCGAAAAGAGCGCATTTTTGGCGTTCTGCGATCGTCTTTTGTTCAAGAAAGCGCCAAAAAGGCGCTTTTCTCGCGAAGTTTTCTAGCGCTTATAAGGCGCGTGCCAAATTGGCGCTATAAAAGTGTTCGCATCTACCGGGGTATCGCCTCTCCGCTTTTCCGCTTTTTCACTTTTCACTTTCCGGCTTTTTCACTTTTGTACATTTTTACTTTCACTTCTACGCTTTTACGCTTCCTCACTTCACCTCACTCGGCCTCACTTCACCTCACTCGGCCTCACTTCACTTCTCACTTTTCCTCACTTTTACGCTAACTGGATATCTTCCAGGTGCCGTGTTTGTGCTTTGGGGGCGTAGGCCCGCGCGCACCGCGCACGCCGCGACGCATGCATGCGATAGTCGTAGAGACGCGGCGGGTGCGATGCGATGACGCGTGATCGGTGATTGGGACTCGACCGGGGCGGGGCGGGGCAACCCAACCGACACGCCGCGGGGGGAATGACGAAAGCGGTCGTCAACAAGACGAACCCATTCCAGATTCCGGCTCTGCCCGGCGGTCAAAAATGCCTACCTCTGCACAATCCGGGTTCGGTCTCAAACGCTGGCTGGACCCTGCTGACTCGTCTCAGTGTTCCAGGAGAACTGACTCACATATCGTCTTCGCGAGTTTTGAGTCAGTCTGGAAGGTCGCGGGGAAGTACAGTACAGTGGTGGGTTGCGCGTCGCGTTCGGTGAACTTTATCAGTCTCTCTGGAGGCGAGGTGACGTCCACAAAACCCGTTTTTAGTATTGTTTGTCTTGGAAAATAAAGACGACAGACGCGCACTGTGCGCGTGGGGCCTGCTTTGAAGGTGGGACACTGCCGGCCGGGACCCTCGGCTACAGGACAGGATGTGGACTGGAATCCAGGTGACATCCTTGGCGTCCGACTCTAGCGCGAGCAGTTGGGGGCACCCTGCCAGGAAGACGGACGGCTTTTTGGATAAATGCTTTTTTGGAACGGCCGGCAAAGGGGAGGGGGGAGGGGGGGCAAGAGGAGTGCGACTTCGACTCGCTCCTGGAGAAGTGCAACTTTCACACATATCGCGCTGGCGGAGGTTGCGCGTGTCCTTGCGTCTGTCGTCTGTGGGTATGTCGTATCACCAACCCTCGATTAGCGTCGGGTCGCTATCAGGCGGAACAGAGGGCGCCGCCGGCCGCTCCTCGCGGGAGGACAGTCGGCTCGCGGAAACTTGCGCCGGCGGACGGTCGGGCCGCGGGTCGGGCTTGCGGGCATCGCGTCTCTGAACTTGGGCCCCGCGCGCGATGTAGCGCAACGCCGCAGGTGGGTCAAAGAACAGCGCGGGGGGCGGGAAGGAGCGCGCGGCGGCAGCAGCCTCCCGCTGGGCTCTCCCGGGAGAAGGAGATGGAGCCCCGTGGTGCACTTCCCTGACGTTTGGCTGGACAGAGCGCGCGCCGCTTTCCACTGGAGTCCTCCATCGGGACTTTCCACCACTCTGGCGACGGCGCGCGCCGGCTCGGCCCGGCTGGCCCGGCCGGCCGACTCCTCCGGCGGAACCTTCCACCCGTGGCGACGTCGTGTCCGCCCTGCTCCACCACGCCTCGCCGCGCCACGCCGCCGGAGGAGTCGAAGGTCAATCGATGAGGACGATGGCGGCGCCAACGTCACAAATATTAAGGCGTGTTGGGGCACGCGAGGGAAGCCCCCCGGTGGGCCCCTCCTGGAGGACGTGAGGGGGGCCCGGGCCGAGCAATCAGGCATGGCGATGGGAGAGAGAAACCCGACCATGGGACGTGTGGCTAGCGGTGGCCACGGGCGGGCTCCGCGGCGCGCCGCAGGCCAGGACCAGGAGGAGGCCGCAGGTAACAGCTGACTGACGACCTTGACGCGAGCAGCCACGTTCAAGCGTGACCCGCGCCGTTGTAATTCCCTCAAGTGTCGAAGATCGCACGTGGAGATTGCCGGCGTCATGAGTCACACTTTGCCGCTCTCGGCGCCCTGCTCGCATCTCCCGCTCACTTCCGCTCGGCGTTTCATCATCGCACGCTTTCAAAACACTACACATCATACATACATAACAACTGGCCGCTCACCGGCCCGCCCCGTTTCCACACTTTCCCTTCGACATCCGGTACAAACCACTGTCCACTATGGGGAAGTCCCAACTTTCATCTGACTCTGCAGCAAAACTTGTAGAACTGTCTTTGCATAGCCCTTGCTTATGGACCGGGGCATAAAAAGCGAGATTGGAAAAGGTACTCCCCAGCCCACCTTTACACCCCCTTCCCCACCTCGTACTCCCCCGTTTCTCCCCGTCCCCCATACATACCTAACTGAACGGACAGTTCCTCCTTGCTGACATCGCCAATGTCACCCATAATGGTCCACTGCCGGTCTGCTGTTCGACGATAACGCGTCTCCCTTCGCTCTCGCTTTGTCTCCGTCTCCGAATCCGAACCCCGCGACCCGTCTCGTTGCCGGCAGCACCGGTACTGGACTGGCCGGCCGCGGCTGCCTCGCTCAGGCCCGCCGCCGGCGCGAGCGCTCCACCAGTTACGCCCAGCTGCCGTGCCCCCCACCCCCTGCTTCCCCCTCTCACTCTCTTTCTCTAAAAATCCGTATATCCATCTCGCTCCCTCACTAGAGCGGCCTGACGTCGGAGCAGCACGACTTGCTACGGCGTATTCCATGCACAACACCTCCCACTTCCCTTTACCCCCCCCCCCTTTCCCCTCTGCATAACACCCTGCTCGCGGTGGTACCGGTACTCGGTCTTTCGGCTCCCGTGGGATGCCTCTCCCGGGCCTCCTGGGTCCTGGGGCCGTGCCTAGTTAGGCCCGCTTACCCAGCAGGACAAGCCCCGGCCAGCGCCTGGCACCGCTGTGCGGCGGGCAGCTGCGGGCAGCTGCGGGCAGATGATGGCCCGACCACTCATGCCCAAATGGCTCGCCCATTTTAGACCTGCCCTTGCGGTGATTCCACTCCAGCTCACACTGGCTAGCCACAAACACCTTGGCTATCATTTCTGGGATAGCCTACTTTCTCTCCGCCTATCGCGCCCTCGCATCTAATAATTTTTGCAGACCTTATTACGCATTGCCACTTCCTCTAGAGTAAACTTGATCTAAGACCGACCGTGAACCTTCATTGGATTGCCGAGGAAACATTCCACCATGCTCAAACGTGCATGAAATGAATGAAGAATGACCTACGCTCCATGCGATACCCCAGATGATGCCAGATGGGTTGCCTATGCGGATTAGGCATTCCCCATAGCATTCCTCGAGTTTCTAACCTTCTAACCACGGGTAGCGGGTAGTCCGCACATCACCTCAATGCCGCTTTTCATTTTCTCCTTCATTGTGTCGTAATCTTGTAGTTATCTGATGTTTTGGTTCTGTAATTGTTTGTAATTAGTGTCCGCCAAGATATATATAAGTAAATCTGTGTGTACTCCAAAACTTCTCATACTTCTACTATGACGTCATTTCGTCTGCACTCATTTTCCCCCGAGACCAACCTCTGAGAAATGAAAACAAGTGTTTCAAATCACAACAGAGAGAACAGCATGAATTCAAATTATGATTGTGGATTTGTTTCTTAACCAACTGACTGACTGATCGATTATGCACTGATAGCTTTTTATACTGCTATGCTTCTAAACCAGTGTTTATAATGTCCGGAATTTTAGAGAAAACGATTGAGTCCCTTAACACTCTTCTCTCTCCATTGAGTACAAGTGTAGGGTTAAGCACTAAGTCTATGTTTGAAAGATGCATGTCTGCAAGAACAAAACGAGTAAGTGTTATAATCAATTAGTAATCTCATCAGTTTTGGCTTAACACACTTACGGCTTTTTCGTATAAAAATTTTGCTATCAAGGCACTTAGCTTCAGGACAAATCACCAAATACCATTTAACTAACTCATCTTTTCTCAAAGGAAGAAGAATGGTGTTTTCAAGATTCTTTAAGATCAATTCAAGAGCGGCTATCAGAACCTGCCGTTAGGCCGTCAGCTGTTAAAAAAATGTTGTCTTTTGTTGTGTTTGCTGAAATGATGGGGTACAAAGCAGAATTTGCTTATATTCATGCTGTCAAACTTGCCCAGAGAGGTTCGCTTGCAGAGAAAAAAATGGGTACGTGTTATAATAAAAACTTCTACCTTTAATTCAGTTTCAGTCTTGATAAAGTCCTGAGCAAGATTTTTGTATTTTAGGGTATATGGTGTGTGTTAATCTATTGAAAGATTCTCATCAACTTTCTATGCTACTTGTTAACACTATAATTCGAGACTTGGCGAGCCGTAATATGGTGACCATTGCCATGGCTCTTGCTGCTACATGCCATCTCATACCTGCTGATCAAGCCTCTTCTGTCCTTCCAATGGTTGCTGATAAGCTTACCCATTCCAATGTTAGTGTGGCGTTACGATTTTATTGAAGAGTGGTAAATGTGTCTGGTATCTATTCATAAACAATTACTTTAAAATTTTGCGGGAACAGGAATACATACGAGGGAAAGCAGTGATAGTCCTTCATCACTTTCTTCGCATCTGTCCAACTCAAGCTGTGCACTATATCCATCGGGTACGAGCTCTTTTAGGAGACAGTGATCCTGGAGTTGTCGCATTTATTCTTCAGTATCTTCTTGACTTGAGGCAGGTGAGTAACCACAGTGGTACATCACATGCAAAGTTGTTTGTTTCTTTCCATTTCTTGTCATGCAAGTTGTTCAATAGGAGGAAGAGGAGGTGACAAAAGGTCTCTGTTCAACTGTGGTTTCCATCCAAGAACAAATTCTACATGGCAAATTGCCTAAGGATTACCTACATCATGGTGCATCAGCACCATGGACACAATTTACAATAATTAGGTAATTTTAAGAATCTATAATACTTAAAATTATTTTGACTAGCAGCTTATCACAAGTTTCTCTTTCATGTTGTTTTTTCTTCAAATTCCAGATTAATTAGGCAACTACAACCACCCATATTAGAAGTTCAGAAAATACTACAAGACACACACAAGGCAGCATTAGGTGATGGAAGTATTGGCTCTTGCTCAAATTTATCAGCAGCTATTGCCATTGAGTGCTTGGTGACCATGATGGAATTAGGTGTGACATCAAGCAAATTCAAGGCACTAACAATGACTACCATTGGGACACTTCTGATAAGCCACAATATGAACTATAGGTATTGAAATGTTACTACCCTTAGTATTCAGTATTACATATCAATCTTTTCTATCCAAAGCTCATTGAATATAATGTTGTTGTTTTTTTATTTTTTTTATTTTTTTTAGGTATGAAGGTTTAAATCTCCTTCAGTCTTTGATTTCTCACCAACAAGTCAATCTTACCCGGGACCAACAGGCTGTTGTGATGCGCTGCTTGCAACATCCAGATAATGCTATCAAAATAAAAACCCTGCATCTGCTGTGTAAAATAGCTGACAGCAGCAGTGCTGAAAGTATATGTGATCAGGTATGTTTAAAGGCTGTATAAATTCTATTCACTATGTAAAATAGTAAATATCTAGTCTAACAAGCTTATCTAAAATCTTTCAGATTATTGATTTCTTAAAAAATCACTGCACGAATTCTCTTCTTCAAGATGAACTTGTTTCATTGGGAATGTCTTTAGCAGAAAAGTATCCTAGCGAAGCCAACCATTGGCACCTTGCTGCTCTGTTGAGGTTACTACCTGTGGCGAAGGAACATTCTGCAGCCCTCCAGGCACAGCTTAAACTGGCCTTACTTGCAAGTATGCATTTTATCTAGTTTTAGTTCATCTCACAAATCTGTTGTTTTTTGTGGTTAATCTTTTACTCATGCTTTTTTTTCTTCTTCTTTTTTTTCAGATTTAGAGAGAGAATCATTTACTGCTCATGAAAAAGTTCTTTTATACCTGACCAAGCACTCTGAAAGTAAAGTTGCACCCACTGCTATCTTAGAACTGTACGTTTGGATGTTGAGCAACTTTCACTCCTTGCTGATCAAGGATAATGATGCTTCTAATTTAGAAAAATCTCATATGTTGGCTTTAGAAAAAATTGTTGCTCTTGGCCAGAAAGTTTATGTTAATCAAATTCAAATGAGCCTTGAGATAGTCCCCCCTAGGATACATAAACTTCTATATGAAATTGTGGTTGCATTAAAACTCTTAGTTGTGAGAAATGTTGAATACTCTCAAAATCTTGTTCAATTTTTAAAAGATATTATAGCAGCATCATTGACTCGTGTGTTTGGTGATGCTGCTTTACGTTGCTTGTGCAATGAACTTCTTTGCCTAATTTCTTCTTGTCCTGAGCTTTCTCTACTGAATGATAACAGAGAAAAGCTGCTCGAAAACCCTGATTTTACTTTGTCTTTCATGGATGATTTTGTGTGTCAAAGTTTAGAAGAAGGATCCCTACCTTACAGAGCTTTACCAGCAAAACCTGGTTCTAGAGCTGCTGTAGAACTAGCTATAGAGATTGAAAAAAACCATGGTGAATTAGAACTCAGCGCTAGCAACTTAATAGCTGCTGGTTGCAGCCTGGGTAGCTCTGTTCTTTCATTAGCGGGTACCGAAAGTGCCAATAATCGAGATGGAAGCGTTTCGTCGGTCAGTTCAACAGAATCCAAATGTTGGACTTTTACTAGGTATGTTTTACTCCCGCTAAAATTGATAGACTCAATTTTTTTTGTTTGATCTTTTATTTTGTTCTGCTGCAGCCCAACCCAAGAGGTTGAACTAATGCCAGTTTGGACCAAAGAAGGTCGAATAAAAGGAGATGATTCAACTGAAGCTGATTCTTCCTTCAGTGCAAGCGCATCAGGACCTTCTGATGAAACCCCAATCGAGGTAAGATTTTTAACGAATTTCTGTGTAATTATCTTTTACCATTGCTTTCACATCGTCTCATTTACAGCTTCTGCCTGGGCCCTCTATATCTTCATGGCTTCAGAAGTCAATGGATGAAGACCCATTAGATAATCTTCAGAAGGATTTTAATCAATCTTTTGATGGTTTGGAATCACAGAAAGCTAAGTCAAGTTGATAAATGTTATCAGATTATTCTAATTATATCTCTAATTCTTGTCATTAACATCTTATAAGAATACCTCACTTTTATCCAAAAAGGTATTGTAAAACTGACCTTTTGCTTTTTTTCTCCTCCTCGTCTCTACAAAATGTTATTTTCTGAACTCTTTATTGAGGGATAAGTGCCTTTAAAATTCATAAAATAAGTGTGATATTCTGTAGTCTTAGAATTGTCTTAAAATCATTTTCCAGTCTCTTTTACTCTGGCTGTGAGAAAGTTCAATTACTACCGGTACTTAAATAGTTTTACTATGTGGTTTCAGGTACGAGTCCCTAATTTCATTTTTAGCAATGTAGTTTGTGTTAGTTAATCATGTGTTCAAATTGGCCAAGAGTCAACTAGATATTTATATTTTTGACTTGCCTGTTGTTAAAAACAAAACTGTGATGTATTTTCTGCAAATATATTATTGTAGTCATATTTCATTGTTTAGTGGATGGATCTATTGTGTTGATGTGTTGTTATAACGCAAAGTTTGGTTTCATATTTACAATTGATGTATATTTTATCTATTATCTACAACGACTGTGTTGATGTACAGTTCTTGTAACAGTTATAATTTTTACTTGTGCAAAGCCAATGTGTTTTCAGTCTTCAAGCAGGACTCAAATAGTGCTCATTACATACCTATTGTAATTCAAATACCAATCTTTGTAAGTTACAATAACTTAAAAAATTAATCATAACTCTTGACTTTTATAATTTGAATTAAATTGGAATCAATACTTAAATAGCTGGCCTTGTCATGTAAGACAGAAATGCAGAAGAAAATAGGCTATATATTGTCAATGTTAACATTGATTTCATTTATAGTGGAGACATCTGCTGGAGTAAATGAATCCAATGAAACAATTTTCTCAATTTGATTCGCAGTTGATCCTAACTTGTTGTTACTTTAGGGTTTAACAATTTTTTT
>NW_026267208.1:953982-954629 GCF_000697945.3 Frankliniella occidentalis | reverse complement strand
CGGTCGCGTGCGACCCCCCACCCATATCCCACCCCTCTACGTGTCCCCTCCTGTCCTGATGGATAGTCGCCAGGCCGTGAATTGCGATAATTAGGTTGTCGTGTGTGTAGAAAAGTTTGGCTGGCGGCGGACCAAAGGCAGGCGCTGTCGGGACCTAAAGCAGCGCCGCCGCCGCCCGGGCGCAGGAGGGCTCCTCTGTGGGTCGTCCTGTCCCGCCCGGGTCGTCCTATGGCCCTGCAGGAGTGTGCAGGCGAAACGACGTCCCCCCTCTCTTTAGTAATCAGGGACGGGAGCAGCACCGTCACCGTCACCCCCACCACCACCCGGACGCCGTCGAGCCGAGCCGAGAGGCGCCTGACATTTTGCCCCTGCTCAATCTGAAAGGCCAACGCCGACCGCCCCGTAGCACCATCACCGCCGTGAGGGGGCCAATCTCAGCGGGTCGGGCGGGGGGCATTCCCGCGAGACCACGGCGGAGACAGAGTCGCCGTCGTAAACAAGGCAGCCGGGGCGGGGCGGCCCGCGAGCCACCTGGACGTATAAAAAGGACCTGTCGTTGCGGGATCGATACTCCCGCCCGCGAACCGCCACCCCTGCCCCCACACCTCGCCGCCCCACACGCCGCAAAGGCCGCAAAGCCGCGGGGT
>NW_026267208.1:945776-951172 GCF_000697945.3 Frankliniella occidentalis | reverse complement strand
CCCCCCCTCCCGATGCCGCTCCCCTAGTGTTATCATGCCGTCCGCCCCTCCGGAGTTACCCGACCTCCCCCCTGCCCCTGACCCCGCCCCTGCCGCCCTGCCGCAGTGCGCCACTGCAATGCCTACACGGCACGGGGCGCCTGGACCTGCTAAACCTGTCCGCGCCTCCCTGAGCCCCTCCCCCCATCCTTTACAAAGATGATGTACTTGGCGTGTCTCTCCGCCGCCCCCGCCTCGTGCTAACATGAGCGTGGGCCTGTTTGCGCGCCGTGGCTGTTGCTCGCGAGCGCGCTTAGCACGCCTCCCCCGAGATGTCCCAAGAGCGCAAATAACATACCCCCTGTATTATTGCGCACCCACGGGCCCACGACTTTTCGGCTGCCCCGTCTCGCTGCTCACCCTCGCCCCTCCCCTCCCCCTCCTCCCACTTCCCTTCCCTCACCTCTGTCTGCTCTCAAATGCGTTGTTGGTGCGACCCTAAGTGGCCGCCAAGGAGAGCCAGTGCTAGGTTGGAAAAAAGGGGGGGGGGGAGGGGTGAGGGGAGGGAGGGCTGTGGGTGAAAATTATGTGGTCTCGCCTCGACTTCCCCTCCTCCACCCATCCCCGCAACCCACCCACCATCCCCTTGGGAGGAAAACGGAGACGAGGACAAATGTTTTGCTTCCCCCCCTGAAACTTTCGCAAAAATTCTGAAATGCCATGGAATTATGCCTGCACTAAATCGTATGCGGAGTCTTCGCGCACAAACGAGGTGCGTGAAGGAGTAGGCGCGAGCGCACCGCGCCGCTGAACGCCTCTGAAGCAAAAATGTCGTCGTGCGGATATTTTAGTCTTTTGTTCCGGCCGGGGTTAAAAAATCCCTTTTCTTTCTTTTTTCTTTTTTTTTGTGCGTGCGCTCTTTGCCTTCTCGTTCTGTGTGTGGGGGGGGGGGAAATCTTTTTGTTGTATTACCCACACCTCAGCTCGTTTCCGCGAAACCCTTTCCACTCTTATTATTTTCACTGGAACCTCCTACGTTTGTGTTTGTCGGGAAAGTATACAGGGTGAAATAAACTCATTTCTCTCGGACGACGCGTGTGTGATCAGGTGGCTGATGAAACCCGCACACTTTCTGTCGTTACTGTACCGCACATTTTACAGTCTGACCATGTTCAATTTTACGTCCTGATTTTGTTAACAGTTCGCAGTATATTTCAGAATACGGTCGTCGGACTCTTTTTAATTCTACCGTAGGGACGATAATGTGAAGTACAGTCCAGACCAATGGGTCCAGTCGGGTTCAGGCTATAACGTGTCCGGTTGACCCGAACAGCGCCCCCCCCCCCCTTTTCACCTGTAATGTGTTTAACATGTCCGATTGTGACGGGCTGCTCTTGTGTCTCACCCGGTCTCACCCAAAAGTGTCGGAGGAAGGCTACGGCTGGCCCACTTTTATCTGGGACAGGGGCACGGCCTCCCCCCTGATCTTGCCTACCCGTGTCCGAAGGAGGAAAGGAATTACTTACAAAAGTTTGTCGCCGTGAACTTTTAGAGTGAAGGACGCGGTTGGGGTTTGGAAATAATAAAGAGAGCAAGAAGAGGGCGGGCTAAGAAAAAAAAACGAATCGAGTTTTGTCGCCGAGCAGGGCCAGGAGTGCCCCTTCTGGAGCCTGTCAAGTTGTGGGCCCTCTGGCCTCCGGCCATAGCCGTCCGGTCGGGCGTAGCGGGGCGCGGCGTGGCGTAGTGGCGCATCACATCTGTGCCGTCTGGAAAGTTATCGACGTGACGCAGAAAAGCATTCCGTGAAGTGATTCCGTGCTCCCCTCCGTTCCCTCCCCTAACATCCTCTTCCTCTCTGAGGTGTTGACAAGGGCCTCGTGTGTGTGAGGCGTACAATTTCCTATCGTTCTCTGGGACTGTTTTTCTTGGACGAGTTCAGCCGGGGGGAGATGATGCGGCACCGTTAAGGGGATCTCTATAGGTCCCTGGGGCCCAGAACCTTGCCCTACCCATTCTCATTTTTGTCGTCCTCCCGTCCACATGAATCCAGTACTTCATGGCGGAGAGTAGCGTGCCGCGTTCAGTAGTGCACACTGATAAAAATGGTTGTCGCCTGATGAAATTCGTCATGTCTTTGTTGTCAATCAACAAAATAATTGTCTTCATCAAAAGTTTTGGAAATGTCGTAGCAATTGTTTGGCTTTTTTTCAACGATATGGGAGCTCTGTACAACTTCTGTCATCTTAAAACTCTTGTGTTGTACACTTTCATTGCAACACATGTTGTTCTATAACAAGTCAATTTGTATAATCACTGAATTTCTGTTTGAGAGAAAGAAATGTATAACAAATTATTTACGCAAATGATTTTTTAGACCACTCCTTACGTCAAACTGTACTTGTTCAATTACAAAACGAGCTAAATTTAAAACAATACCGAACAATACGCACGTTGCTGTGGAAATACACAAAAAATATGCTGCAGACTACCAACATAAATTTTAATATAGGTGCAAGAGGGCAAGCGGGACTCTGTTCGAGTAGACCTTTTATGCAAACGATATGGCAACGCCGCACGCCAATAGTTTCCAGGGACGAAATCTTAACTGTGATCAAAATTCTTAATTCTGGCCACGGTAGTAGTTTTTTTTGTGACTTCTCCGCATCGACTACCGTGGCCAAAATTAAATTTATTGGATAGAACTTCTATGAGTGGTGTTGGAGCTGTTGGAGTTAGGAACAGAAACCTTTGTCACAGAACTAGAAATCTGTGCATTTCCTTGTGAGGTCATGTAATGTGAACGACTTTTGGAGGTACGAGCTGGCACTTGTTCTTTCAGTGTGTTTCAGCTTCATGCTTTCGGTAATTAATTGACAGTTGTTTCTCTATTTCGTGGAGAGAGATGGAGGGAGAGGGAAGGGTGGAGAGGGAGAAAGAGAAAGAGGAGGGGGGGGGGAGAAGGGGTGCACAGGGACGTCATTAGCTGCTCTTGAATATTTGACGGCCTCATTGCCGGGTGGCTTGTTATTCTGCAGCACTGCGGCGCTCGTCAGATCTGTGCAGATCAACGCGACGGATATGAACGGATCTGGCTGTCTGTGTCCATTGCAGATCAATAATGTCACGCCGAACAAGCTGCGCTGCGCCCGGATTCTCGCATAATGTGACTTTTGCGCTAGTAGTATCCTCCAAACCTAATTTGTTTGCAAACGTTGCGAATGTGGCGCGGTTTACTCTGTCCCACTAGCAAATTGTTTCCGCAAGGATGCACAAATTAGTTTGGAAACTTAGGGTGAGAAACGTACACTGTAAAAATTAACACCTAGAATTAACAGCAAAATCTCTGTTAATTTTTTCACTGACTCTGTGTTGTTATAGAACAACAAAAGTTGTTGAGGAACAACAAAGGTTGTTCAGGGACAACAAAGGTTGTTCAGGGACACCAAAGGTTGTTCAGGGACAACAAAAGTTGTTCAGGAACGACAAATGTTGTTTAGGCGAACAACAAAAGAATTGTCAATTTACAACAAAATTTGTTCAGAAACAGAAACTGTTGTTCACCAGCAACAAGAGTTGTTCAGGAACAACAAATGTTTTTTAGGAACAACAAATGTTGTTCAGCAGCAACGAAAGTTGTTGAAGAACAGCAAAAGTTGTTTCCGAACAACAATGCTGTTTAGGAACAATATGGCTGCTAAGCAACAGACATTGCTGTTTTTGTGACAAACATTGCTGTTTTACAACATGCATTGCTGTTTTGCAACAACTTTTGTTGTTCTCAAACAACATTGTTGTTTATCCACAACACGGTCATTAATACGTGATTTGTTTTTCAACAAGTATTTTTTACAGTGTACTTCTGAGTTGCTAAGCGGCCATATAGGTGTTTCAATGCAGTAAAGCTGGCTATAAATGTAATTCTTAATGGTTTTGGGGATTGTTTCTTTCCTGGTCGTCATAAAATACCCCGGCACTCCCTGCGCTCTCGAAGCTGCCTCAATATTCAAATTTTATTTATTTACATGCTCTACCCTCTCTCTCTTTACGCACACGCGTATGTGTGTGATAGAAAGAGAGAAAATTAGAAAGGGAAGCGGGTAGGAGGAGGGGGCCGGCAGCGGGCACGTTTCGATATTCCACTCGCTTTGGCAGAGGCATAGGGGGATCGCTGGCTCCTGATCCCCCTTGGGACCGGGCGAAAAGCCAAACGCTGAAAAAGAGAAGGGAGGGGGGGGGGCAGGATCCGGCACCCCTGGGCTGTCTCCTCTGATTTCCTCTCATACACACGATCCATACACCTCCGGCATCATAACGCCACACCTTCATCCACGCTCCTTTTATTCATTTTTCGCGTCACCGGGGCCGAGGCAGGCGTGCAAAGAGAATTCCCCCGGCGTAGGCGCGTGGATCAGGAGGGGAGGGGAGGAGTGGAGGGGCGGGAGGTCAGGAAGGCTAGCAGGGGCGGCCAGGGGGCCCACCCGTGGAGCCAGCGTGCCAGGGCCTTATCTAACCGCACGGGCCATACGGGATGTCTGGGGCCGCGCTGGCCCGCCTCGCTATAGTCGCTACGCTCTGCCAGCTCTGCCACCCCGCGTCACGCCTCGCCCAGCCCTGCCCCGGCCACCACCGCCGGCTGCCGGGTGGGCCGCGCCCGCGCCAACCACACCCGAGGGCTGCGGGTCTGCGTAGACCCTCGCCTCCCGCAGGCGCTTGTGTGGCGCCGTGCTGTGCGCCGCGCCGCTGTGCGCGCTCTGCGACAAACCGACCGCACAGCTGAGGCGGGCCCGGGCGGGGAGGGGCGGATAGAGACGTGGCGTGGCGTGGCGTGGCAGCGCCGTGCCTTTTGCTCAGTCGGGCGTATGTAGCTTTGGTGTACCATCCCGAACGCAACGCCACGACAAACACTCACGCGCACACGCACACACACAACACTGTCTCTCTGGCACACACACATCCAAGAACACGTACATACACGAGAAAGAGTGGGTGCGGTAGATGCGTTGGTACAGTGATGGAGTAAGTGTGTCCAAAGTGTGTCGTTTGTGCGGCTGCCCTGCACGCGGGGCCTAACTGCTAGCGCACATGGAACCATAGTTGAACGTTGTAAGAAAGGAATTTCGCTAATTCCGAAGCGAAGGATTTTCTTTCGCACCACAAAGCATTTGCAGCAGTCGTTCGCTTAGGGTTCTGAAGCGTGGAACTCGCACGCAGTCTGGCGAGCACAACGGCGGCTGGCCCCCAGCTGAGCTAAAGGGTTGGGCCGCGTGTGCTGCTGTCCCGCGCTAAGTCTAAAGAAGAGGACGTCGTCGACCTCCTGCTTCCGCCGCTGTCCTTTTCTCCCCTCTTCGTCGCTCCGTCTTTTTGTCCCCTTCTCCGTCTCATCCCGTTTGCTTCCCATTTCTCCTCCCCCCCCCCCC
>NW_026267208.1:943345-945296 GCF_000697945.3 Frankliniella occidentalis | reverse complement strand
GAGAGAGAGAGAGAGAGCGAGAGAGCGAGCGAGAGAGCGAGAGAGCGAGAGAGAAGCAACATGGTGGAGGACTACCGGGGCCCGGCCGGCAGGCGCAGGCGCACCATTAGCATTGGCTGATACGACTTAAGCCGACTTAAGTGGCCTTTCCTGACCCGGTGACCCTCTGGCTTCCACGCGCACCCCGACATCTCTCTCTCGCTTCTCTTCCTGTTTCGAGATATCGAGCGCCATGGCCTTCGAGTCGAGTGTGCAATGAGTCTGCCCCTCGTGTCGCTAAGCATGCCGCCTTGCGTGTTGCATGTTCTGTACCGCCGGTGGTGGCCGGCCGGCCTGGGACGGGCCTCAACCTTGTGCCCGCCTCTGCACGCCACCCCGTCCCCCTTCCCCCCTTTCTTTCATCCATCTATCCGCCCGACTACCCAAATGAATGCTATTTCTGACATTTCGTCTACTTCCCATAACATGCCTTAATTTCGCGGGTATCTTTTACCCCATTGCCAAATGTGTCTACATCACCAAAATGGGAGGCCATTTCGTTTAATTCAGACTTTTTCTTCATTCGTTTTTTTTTCTCAGTCCGCGTTTACTGGCCTAGTGACCCTAGAGGTGGCACGGGGACCCTGCCCCTGGAGACGCACGACTTGCGGGCCAAGGCGAAAGCAGCCGCCCCGCCTGCCGCCCCGCCTGCCGCCCCGCCTGCCGCCCCGCCTGCCACAGCGCCACGCCACGCCGCGCCACGCAGCCCTTCCACTCGCCGCTCCGCTCCCCGCGCCTCCGCTCATGCGAGAGACGCACGGGGGTGTGAGAACGCGCGTCCAAACCGGACAGCAATGAGCGGTCCAGGTAAGTGCAAAACAGACGGAAATATTTTTTTTCTTCATATTTTTCTTTAAACGGCCTGACTAAATTGTTGTGGGTCTTTTAATATGCAGCTTACGTATTTCTCGTAATATGGTAGCCGTTCGCTTTACTATCCTTCCTTTTCAATACGCCGTTTATTACACGCGTTATTTAAAACGGTGTATTTAAAAAAAGGGTCATTTCATCCATTCTACCCAAACACATAGTTGTATTTGGTCTATAGGTAACGCATTTCGTCGAAAGGCTCCGGTTTCAGAAGTAATCGCAGGCAGTTATTTGCGCGACCAGAGTTATTCCGTTGAGCCTGACCTCAGCAGTGTGGGAGCCGGGCGGCGGGGCCGGCCGCGGCCTCGGCCCAGACCCAGGTGCGGGCGTAATCCGAGTACTTACGGCGCTATCCTGTCGCTGTGCTAATGTTACGCTAACGCCGTTGGCATAACGTTACAGCCCGAATGCTCTTGTTTTATAAAATCCCCCATCCCCCTTCTTGCTTAGCCACGCTCGCGCGCCATTTCTCCCGAGCCGTGTAGCTACCCCAATGCAAGGCCGCCGTCGCCGCTGCCATGGGGCCCACACAGCAAAAGAAAAAAAAATAGAAAAAAAATACACCCATTCGTGTCTTTTGTCGCCCGTGCGCCTGCGGCGCCGCACCCCAACCGGCACGTGTGTTTGTCGGATGATTGTCACTTTGTTATTCGGATGCCAATCCCTCCCGCTCGCCCGCACACGACACGGTCCCATCCCCATTCACATTGACATTCCGCCCGCATTGCTGTGTCACATTGGTCACATCGGCTTGTGATCCTCGCACCCCCCCCCCCCTACCTCGTCCCGCAGCCCTGACCCTGCCGTAACTTCCCGCACTCTCCGCTCCTGCCCCCGTCCCCCCTTCTGCCCGCACCATTTTCCGTCGCTCTTCTGCGACCATAGCGAAGGGGGAAGGGAAGGGAAGGGAACCGCAGCAGAGATGTTTACTGAGCGCGACACACACCCTCACGGCTCAAAGACCCATTCCCAGTGGTGATCGATCTCGCCACCGAGGAGGGTCATCGATATCAGGAGCCACAGGGCGGCAGGGGGCGTGGCC
>NW_026267208.1:938278-942145 GCF_000697945.3 Frankliniella occidentalis | reverse complement strand
CCGCGCGCCCGTGCCCCGCCCGACCTGACCGCCGCCGGCGGCCCGCCATTGAATAATACCTCAAGTTCTGAAATTAGTTTACTCGTGAACGCCCGGCCGCCGTGCTGGCCGTGCCGGGGTGCGCGCGCGGGTGGGGCGGGCAGGCCGCCTAAGTGCATAATGGTCCGATTGGCTACATGACGTCATCGCCATTCTGCCGGGTGTCCCCTTCGCCCCCCTCTATTGTTTGGCCCACCTCTGTTGACACATTGAGACCCTCTCCCGGCCCGCCGGGCCACGCCGCTCCGACCTCTGTCCCGCGGGTATTAAAAGGAATGAAATGCGAACCGCGCGCTCCGCTGTGCCGACCATCCACTGTCTGAAAAAAGCACAGTAAGTTGACCAGTACCTTATTGGTCAACCCATTTCACGGTTATCCTGTACGTGTTTTAAGTACGGAGTATAGGAATTTTTAACACGGAGCTTTATGGGCACAACAGTCTATACATACGTGCATCCCGTACCATACCACACCCTGTACGGGAATACTGTACTTGTTCTCTACTTTGGTACACAGGATACACTGTGGTCGCCCTGGGCCCCCACACCCCTTCCCCATCGACAGCGCGGGGGACGGCAGTGGTATCCGTGGTAAAATAACTTGCAGAGGGAACCGAAATTGTGCTACCACATGTGGCAATTGCAATAATTGCAATCAGCACCCAGAGTGGACGTACGCAAAAACGTTAGTTGAAAATTGCGAAATCCTTGTCCCCGACCTGTAAATTACGAAAAGCTGCTCTTTGTATAACGTAGAGAGGATTTGGCATTTTCTTTATACAGACAAATCCTTTGTTTTACGAAAGGTTCGGCTACGAAGAAAATTCGTTCGTGATATGGTGGTTCCAGATCCTTCGTACGTTGCAAGCCCATTTCTTCACAATATGAAGACTGCTCTTTGTAAGGAACCAAGATTGCCCCATATTTGCCGTGTGCCCCCCCCCCCCCGCAACGTGGCAACGTGCACCCTTCTGGTCGTCGTGACGTGTAATCCCGTCGGTCAGTGAGACTGTTTTTTATTACCCCGCTCATCATCACATCGAGCGCGCCCCTCTCTGCGCGGGGGCCGCCCGCGAGGTAGGCCAGCCGCCGCAGTGCGCCGCGCGGGAGCGCACCGGGTTGCCTACCCACCCGACCACAGGGGCCCCCTCGCCCGCCCCGCCGCCCGGCCGGCTCGGCTGATCACACGGCACACTGCAGGCCGGAAGGCACAAGTTTCCTCTCCCCTTAATCGCCCCGTCTGCTCGCCGCGGTGATGCCCGATCCGGCCCGATCTCCCCCTTTTCTCCGTCCACTCCTCCCCATCCCCCGCTACCGTTCTCACCTGTCGCCGCAGCTCAAGTCATCCAGGCGGAACGTTGTCAGTGTGAAGGCACGCAGATTTAATAAGTGTGGAAGTCTATTTTAAAAATAGCGACGCGTGTAAAAATTAAACTTCAACTTGAAATAAAAATTGCCCCTTTTCATTATTTCATCTTTCACGGTCGGAAAGCTTTGGACACGCCCCCTTTTCTTTGACCCCTTTTGTCTCGCAGAATCCTTTCTAATTGTGGTTTTTCTTTTTCTCACGCGCTGCCGTTGACTTGACGTGCGCTATAATGGGCGTGACCTTTTCTTTCGCATCCGCACTCACCTGTCGCGGCTCAAGCCATCCTGTGGTGCTCGAGAGCCTGGCCTTTCCTCGCCGTGCTCGGCGCTACACTCCTCGTGATCGCGCCCGCGCCCGGTCTGCCGCGCCGCCGCCGGCTCCTATGCGGTCGGTGTCGTCGACGTCCGGAGGCACGACCTCCCCCTGCCGCCTTCAGCAGCTGGCTCGGCTGTTCCCGGCAGCAACACCCGCTCGTCGCACCGGGCGGCCGCGGACTGGACGGAGCCCGGCGCGCCGCGGGGCGGGACGCCCCATGCTGGAAGACCCCCTCCCCCTCTCCCTCCACCTCGCTACCGGCACCACGCCCGCCCAACCCCGCCCGCGGACTGCTGCTGATCCCCATCCATGACCTCCACGAGGTGCACTCGGGACGGCGAGTACGTACAGTACCCTCCTCCAGCTCCCGCGGGGCTGTCCATTTGTCCAGCGGGCTGTCCACTAACTGTCACTGTCCAGCGGCTTACGGCGGACAGACAAATGGCCGTCGACCGTTCCGCACACATTTAATCATCACTTTGCCTGAGTCGATTTGTGTGTGCGTGTGTGTGTGTGGGGGGGGGGGGTGATTTCTTGCCTCACATTTTTCACTGGCTTTGTGGCTTCCGTGATCAGAGTCGTGGCCGGGCCTGGGGCCGCGGTGGCACATATCCCTGCGGCTCGCGCCACCTCGTTTGCGGACGCCCCCGGCCCCTCCCCGCCGCCTGCGCGGCTCGCACGCTACACGGCGCACGCGAGCGACCCCTCCCCCCTGCCGCAGCCCGCGCGGTGCGCGACCCCTCCGCCCCGCCAACTAGCCGGGTAGATAGCTGTGTCTCCCTCATTACCTTTCAGGACGATGCATTTTTCATTCCGGCGCCTACGAACAGCAGCAGCTCCGGCGTAGCTAGCTCGCCCCTCTCCGCGCCCCGCCGCCTGCCCTTCGGTGTGCTTCTCTGCCGTGCTTAACTTTACTCGTCCATGAAGTGAAAGGGAAAAAAGGGGTGGTCCTTAGAAGGACGAGGAAAACCCTCCTATGGGGTGCTTACACTCAGTTTCACCTGCTGCTTATTCAATTGCCCCCCCCCTCAAAGCCCCTCTTTCGCACGAGGTTCTCAATCGCGCCTGCTTGCCTCAGACAAACAGTCTGGGGTATCGCCGGCGGCCCGAGGCGCGCCAACCAATGCCCCCCGCCCGTGACGGCGGCCCGGAGCGCGCGCGGAGCGGTGAGTAACGGTGTGACGACGATGGTGTCCCCCCCGCGAGCCTCGCGCCGCCGCCGAGAGGGGGCGCCGCCTGCCCCGGGACGCGCCGAGGCGCGCCCCCTCGCGCGCGGGGTATCGCCTCGGGACACACTTTTGAAACTTCCCGCGCCTCGCTCGTGCGCGCGCATGCCCTCGCTGGACTCCCCCTACGCCGCCGGCGCGCGGCTCTCCCGCCCTCTCGGCCGGCGTGTCGGCCGCGGCCAGTGCTTCCCGCGCGCTCCGTCCTGTTTGTCGTGGGGGGCCCCCGGTGCCGGCCCCGAGTCCCATCGCACGTGCGTCCGCCCGTGTGGCATGAGCCTGCCCTGCCCGCCCCCGCCACCCCTGCAGGGGGGCAGCCCATCGGGCAGCCCAGGGGGCAGCCGGGGGGAAGGCCCGCACGCCCGCGAGTGAGTGCAGCGCAGTGCAGCGCAGTGCAGCGCAGTGCAACGCAGTGCAACGCAACATACGCGCCGACCACGTGGAATAAACACAACCAGTCAACGGGGACGCGACGAAATTGCATCGGTACTGTGCTTTTCTACCACCCGCTGCTCGCTCGAGGAAAATGAATAGCTGTGGCAGCTAAACCGATAGCTAAATACAGAATAACCATTGTGATTTTGTCGTGTCGCTAAAAACTATAGCTGTGTGCCTTAACATCTCGCAGGAGGGCTGAATGGTTAGCTACACAGCAAACATTAGACACACATGTTACCTAGCTAAGTAATTAGCTATCACGCACTAGCCACTACATTTAATCTTCTTTCCCGTGCTCTTTTCCTGTTGCACCTTTTTTTGATACGTTTAGAGTTCTTTCAGCCTACCGATAACACTTCATCAAAACGCATACATTCACACATTTTTTCACCTCCTCCCCCTTCTCTCCTCTCACTCTTTGGCGCGCGCGTTCTCTCTCTCTCTCTCTCTCTCTCTCTCTCTCTCTCTCTCTCTCTCTCTCTC
>NW_026267208.1:930786-936663 GCF_000697945.3 Frankliniella occidentalis | reverse complement strand
CCCTGCTCCCCTCCCCACCCCACCACCCCCCTCGCTTCCCCGATTCGCCGCCTAGAACGCGCCTCGATCGGAAATGTGACCAGGCGTGACCAACGTCAAAAAATGTGTATGAATATATTGTAGTAGGAAAATGTTAGGTACACGTAAAGAGTGGACTTTTGTGTTTCCATATCTGTGTACTGCTCATTTAACTCTTTGACAACTTTTGCGGCCTTGCCGTTCCGGGCGCGGACTTACAATAATCCCCGTTGTTTTATTTTCATTGTTGTCTTCCCTGGCGGTATGTATCATCCCCGCATAATGAGAGGTGAGCCCGGGCTGCTGCCAGCTCGGTCAGCGCGGCCGCTGCTGCTGTCTGCCGGCCGGGCCCACTCGCCGATTGGGCAGCGCGAGGGGCGTAAGCCGACAGTTAGATAGGATTACTCACGGACACATCAAAACACGGGCCTAATGTGGATGAATGGGAGAGAATCTCCGCCGCGCGGGGGTTGAGAGCGGGAGAGGGGCGGAGAGGGGCGTGTGTGGTCGGCCCTGCTCGAGCCCCGCCGCCCCACGGGATGGCCATACGACTTATTTTGGGTAATTTAACAGCTCGGCGGTACCCGCGCCCCCCCGGTGTTACACTCGCAGCTGTTGAGGCTCATCCATATGCATCCACTTGCTGACACGCATCCCCCTCCCGCTCCCCGCCCTCTTCACGCGCTCTCCCTGCCCATGCCCTTTCCTCCCTTCCTCCCTTCTCCCCTGCGCGTTCCCCTCTCCTCCCCTCACGCTCCTCTCTCCCGCCCTTCTCCCGCCGCAGACGCACACCGGCCAGACCTGCGCTGCGCCCTCTCCATAACACACACACGTCTTAAAAGGCGTTTGTGACGCGCAGCCTGCTCCTGCAGCGTGTCCGCGCGTCTTCCCCGTGGCGTCCATAAAGACACACACACACACACGGACGGACGCGCTCTTTCTCTTCCTCTTTCGCTCACACACAGACAGACATACAAGCACGCTTCTTAATGCATCTTGCATGATGGGGCGAAGCTGTTATTGCGATCAACAAGGTGCGCGGCGGCGCGTTGCGAGGCCCGGGCGGGCCGCACGTGTTCGGCGATAATCACTCACACGCACAAAGTAACGCACACTCACGCAACGCGCCGCGTATACGCACCAGCCACGGTGACGTGATTTGATCTGGCACTTGACCCTCTCGCGTGTTTGTTGTAGCAAGGAGGCCCGCGGGCGGGCGGGCGGGCCGGCAGGTGCAGGTGCAGCATTTCCATTTGATGGCCAAACACTCCCCCCCCACCCCCTTCATCGTCTCCCCCTCTTCCAGACGCCACCGCGACTTATCGGAGAATCTGGCGCCGGGCCGCGCCACACCGAGCGCCACACTGCGGCGGGCATAGAAATGAGCACCCCCCTCGACCCCTCCGGTGCCCGGCGGTGGCGGCGGCGGTGGTGCTCCTGTAGGAAACCTCCAATTAAATGATCTGTGTGCGGGTGGTACTGCGCGGCCATGGGGGCGGGGGACGGAGGGTGCTTATTGAAAGCGCTCGTGCGGTCCAAAGTCAAGGAGACGGATAGCGCAGGTCTTTTGGACCGTGAAATTGACACCCGGCTCACATAGTGTTGTTTGTAATGCATGCGGATATGTTTGGGTAAATTGAATTAAAGGATGGGTAGTAATCGTTTGGGTTGGAACATTATTCAAGATTAGAAGGAGCGAGGGTGGGGTGGAGGTGGGCGGGGAGTGTAGGATGACCATGCATTTCGGTCGCTGATGTCTGTCTGGTATGGCATCTGGTACGGCACTGGGATGTATGCCAATATTTCTGCAATAACATGAGAAAATGGTCCCCGCCAAAACCCAAAACCTTCCAGAAACTCTGCCAGGAGGGCCTTGGGTCTGGGCGCCGGTCACCCTTGCTAGGACCCCAGGGAGCTAACTTAGATGCTCTTATCCAATAAGCTGCTTTATACGCTGACCCCTGCTCCTCCTTGGGATGGTCCGGCCGTGCGCGCGAGGCTCGCCCCTTCCCCAATCTTACGCAAATGGAAGAAGTGCAATATGCTGTTGGCGGGCCGGGCCGGCCACCTCCCCAGGAGACTCCTCTTTCAACAGGGCTGGTGCGGATAGGGTTGTCGACCCACCCCACCCTACCTCGCCCACCCTGCCCCTCCCCCCAAGCCACCACACCAAAACGTTTGTCCACCGGGTGTGGTCCGGCCGCCGAGGCTGCTCCCTTATTGAATCATGGGTGCAAAGGATGGACTCGATTTTTTTGAGGGGGTGGCTTCTGGTCAATGTATTTTTATTATCTTACCATCTCTGACAGATTCCTTACTCGCAAAGAAAAAAACGTCCGAAATGAATTTTTTTCTTCACTTTTTCGCAAAAATAAAATGAATAACCATTTTGGTTACGTCTGATTCTTAAGCACTGATAAATCAAGTGTGTTAAACTCGCTAGTTATGCGCTCTTAAAATTTCCACTCACCAGATCAGGTGCAAAATGTACCGCCGTGTTGAACACAACTTGCAAGG
Organism: Frankliniella occidentalis; assembly: GCF_000697945.3. Taxonomy (NCBI): domain Eukaryota; kingdom Metazoa; phylum Arthropoda; class Insecta; order Thysanoptera; family Thripidae; genus Frankliniella; species Frankliniella occidentalis. The sequence goes on along the minus strand of NW_026267208.1, from coordinate 934,128 downwards.
GTGTAACTGATAGTTGCTCTCTTTCCGTTCTTTATTGGTTGAACATCTATTGAACAGTGCGTTTCTTGAGGACCAAGTCATGAAGTTATAACCTTGTTGTGGTCAGAATACGGCGTGCTGAATTGGATCAGGAAATAGTACTGCACTGCGTGGATTTCAGCTCAGAGGTCTTGGAATTCCCTGCTCTGCTCTTGCGAGTGGAGTCGCCTCTTGTCCCCCTCCTTTGTCGTGGACGCTGCCCAGACTGCTCACTTCGGTCAAAGCAAAAGGCCGAGCATTAGCGGCCACTCCTCGTCCAAACCGAGATCAAACAGAGCTGGCTCCATTCGGCGTAATGCAGCAGTAGTGCCCGCCTCTCCCCCGCCCGCCCCGCCCCCGAGCAACTCCCGGGCGGAAGCCATGCCTCACACCCCACCGCTCCCTTTTAAACTGCTCGCGCGCTTTTTACCCGGACAGGCGCATCGCGGACGACGTTTGTCTCGGACCTAACGATTATGGTTTCCTCGCCAGCCAATTTTTGAGACAAATCGCCGATCCATTTGGGGGACGAGGGGCCGGAGCGGGAGGGGGGAAAGAGGTGAGAAAGAGGAGAGGAGGAGGGGTCTGTGCGCTCCATTGCCCCGCTCCATTGCCCCGCTGATCCCCGAGGTCGTTGTCGGTCGCATCACTGAGAGGCGATCGCCTGCACTTCCTATCACCGTCGCTGTTTTGGGAGACAACCAAGATAATCAAAACACATTAATTTTAAAACGTGTGACAAAAAACTGCAACGCGAAATACTTTTGGTGTGTTTTTTTAGGGGCACAGCTATTTGCTTGTATCGGAGAAGAGTGTGAGGTAAAGAGGGTCGGGAAGTGAGGGAGACGGGGCGGTAGTAGGAATGTCCAGAGCAAAGTCGTGAAATAAAAGTGAAGTGTGGCCAGTGAGTGAGGGAGCAAGCAGGGGGGAGACGGAGAGAGAGAGAGAGAGAGCGGAGGGAGGGAGGGAGTGGCTGGGGGTAGTACGAGACAGGAAGAGAAAGAGTAGAGAGAGAAATAGCGTCCAGCCTAAGTGAATTTGAAGGACCACTCGGCGAGCGCGGTAGTGCCGTCTCCTTGGTGTGGCGTCGCGTGCAGCGGCGCCCGCGAGGTGCCGCGCGTCTACAGGTCATTCGCTCTTTTCGCCGTCTCTCTCTCTCTCTCTCTCTCTCTCTCTCTCTCTCTCTCTCTCTCTCTCTCTCTCTCTCTCTCTCCCTCTCCCTCTCCCTCTCCTTCTCTCTCCTTCTCTCTCTCTCGGCGGCTGATATTGAACTAGCCCAGAGGAGATATAGTGTCAAACTTCCTCACTGCGATAATGTTTGATAGAAGAGAGAAACATAGTTTTCAAACTACTACTTCTATTATATGTTGTGGTCCGTCGCGGCCAAGGACGCAACGCAGAGCCAAAGTTACTTGCCGCGACTGCTATCTCCATCAGTTTCTCTTCCTATTTTCTGCCCCCCCCCCCCCTCTCTCTCTCTCCTCCCGTCCAGGGAGGCGGCGTCGACGGCGACACCATTCCCCGTCGGGCAGGCCCCGCGGGACATCCGCCCCAGAGGTCGCCCAGCCAAGTCTGTCACCCGCCTTTAAAAACAACAAGGAACAAAAATTAGAAAAGAAAAATCACGAAGAGCAGGTGGAAACTGCGAAATCCATCGGTTGCGATAAGTGGCCAGCTGGCCGCCTTTCCCACGGAGATGGTGCTACTATTGCCAGTGCAAAAATGATGAGAGTCGCCCAGTGGGCAGAAAATAGTCAAAGTGATGTCATTTGACGTCAAGGGGGTCATTTTGATGTCATTTTGATTTCATTTTGACATCAAAATGACCCCTTTGACGTCAAATGACATCACTTTGACTTTTTTCTGCCCACTGGGCGGGGAGGCGCGGGGGACCCCCGCGGTCGCTGAGCCGATGGGCCGTCAGCTGCCGCTGCAGTGTCCTGGACCGCCGGTCCCGGGGGGCTGCTATTAGTGCTCGTACCCCCTCTCTTCTGATGACCCCGCCCCGTCCCGACCGCGCTGAGTGCGCCTCAGTAGTGCTCCATCCATTTGGAGCCCCTGGAGGCGCCAGGGTAGGCTGGCCCGCGGCGCACTCGTGAGTGCAGCGGTGGCTCCTTGCCTACCCGCCACGGCGCTCCCAGCAGCTCGGAGTGAGAGCTACTCCAGGACTAAATACTGAATCCGCGCAGCTCGGTATTTGTGTACTTCTTAGTGGTGGAACTGCTCTATCGAACTCTAACTCTTCCCAGAAATGAGTGTGCGTCTCATATTAAGTAAGTGTTTACCACTAACGAGACGAACAAGTAGTGGACTATTTCACGGTAAAAACGATGTCTCATTTTTTGAGGGAAGGGAAAACTTTGAGGAATTACCTTGGTTTGAGAAAAACTCGTCAGATTTCGAGGATGTCTCCTCAAAGAATGTGGGATTTTTTCTCTTTTGAGAATATTCCCCAAATTCTGAGGCAAGACTCTTCCTCAAACATGGGACTTCCTCAAAGTTTTCCCTTTTTTCTCAGAAAGGGAGACATCGGTTTTACCGTGTTTGGAGTCGAACACTTGCAAGTATTCAACTTGCAGTTGCACACTTACAAGTGCTTAGATCGAGGGGGTTTTACCTTGCGTAATACCCTGTACACCTGACCTGGGTATTACACGGTATTACGCACATTGTAATACCGAAAAATATCAAAATATGCTTTAAAATTGGAGCTTTTTTTCATGTAATAAGTATAGTGTCATGCCGGGCGGGTATTGACTAAGACCGAAATGGGACTAACATAATACCGTCGTAATACCGCGTAATACAATGTAATATGGAGCACAGTGTACACTTTTTTTTGGAGTTAACCCCCCTCTGGTTATATGAACACTTGGTTCGTTAGTGCATCCCATGTTTGGATCGTTAGAAAAAGAAAAATCTCCAAAATTTCTTCATTTCAGCATTGCCTTGTTACAGTGTGTTTCTTTTATCTAAACCGAAAACAACCATTCCAACATCATTTGGCCCTTTGGTGATGCAGTGTACCGTGCTCCACGTAAGCTGGATGCATAGTACCGAACCATAATTATTTCCCGGCTGGCTCCTCAATAATTGCACACGGTGGCAGGGGCGGCTTTGGGAGGTGTGATGTTGTGATTTGGGGCAAAGGGGGAAGAGGGGGAATTCACATAAAAAAACAACTTTAAAGCGTTCGCAGACGCAACGCATAGGCTCGTGATTTTAATTGAGGGCGGGTTTGAACGAGGGGAAGAAGTGGGTTTAATTATCCCCAAATGAATCATGGAAGTGGAGTTCGGGCGCACGGTCGAGAGAGGGGGGGGG
>NW_026267208.1:920923-925501 GCF_000697945.3 Frankliniella occidentalis | reverse complement strand
TTTCAAGTCTTTTTTTTGTTGTTTTAAATTGTGTATGGCGCTTCCCCGCTCCGAGCTCTCTGCACCTAGTCTAGGGCTCCTCGTCCTCCGCCGCCGCTACCCGTTGTTTGCGCCGTGATGGGCCTGTTGTGTGAAAAGTGAGTTGTTTGCCTCACCACTCCGCCGTAATGAGCCGACTGTACTCGCGAATGCTGCATTTAGCCATTTCGACTCCCTCTATCCTACCTAACCTATCTCTCTATCCCAGGAGTGAGGAGTGAGCTTCCAGTCACCCTAGGTTTCACGGGGGGAAAATTCCATGAGGAATGTAACTAAGTTACAATTTCAAATTGTAAAAGAAAAATGGAATGTAACACTACCTAACGTAATTTTTCGACGAGCAGAAATGACCTGTCTGAAATTTACGATACCGCATCGTATCGCATCGGAAAACTTACTACATTATTTGAAATCATAAATCATGTGAAACATCCTATAAACTTAACAGTGCCCTGCTCCCTTTCTCTCGGTATTGTCCTCACATCACATCGCACTTCGGCACGTTAAATGTTGCGCGGGAGGCGACGCGCGCGGCGCATGCTGGTGCGACGGGGAGGAAAGCGGATCGCGACCGCCCGGTAATAGCCAGAGAAGGAGCACGAGCAGCCGGGCGAGGAGGGAGAGCGAGACAGACGGGGGGCTCAGAGAGACGAGCACGGGCGAGGACAGCACACGCAAGCGCGGGAGAGGCGAAGGGGGAGGAGCAGCGCTTCCCCAATGAGCGTGAGCCACACCTCAAGAAGACGTGACAATGGCTCCACCGCTGCCGTCCTCCGTCCAGCCCCCCCAACCAGGCAGGCAGGGCCTCATCAGTCATCGGAACCTCGGCAAAGGCACCTGGGCTGTTGTCAACAGCCCCCCAACCCCAGCCCCACTGCTAATTGCCACCCCCTCCATTCTCCCTCCCTCCTTTCCTCTCTGCCTTTCCCTCCAACGCTTGTGGTGGCTCGCGCTGCTCGCGCGCTGCTGCTGGACGCTCTCTCTAGGGCATCGCTGAACTTTGTGTTGTCGTCAGCCACGCGGGCGGCGTTGTTGGCATGACGTTCCCCCGCTCCCCCTCTCTCTCTCTCTCTCTCTCTCTCTCTCTCTCTCTCTCTCTCTCTCTCTCTCACACACACACACACACGCACTTGTTATTTGTATCTATTTACCTGAAAACAAATTACCCGTAAGTGGCTGATGCACTTTTAAAAGAAAAACACACAAGAAAACAAACTGTTGTTTGTAATTACTTGGAAACTTGCAGCCTTCTCTCTTCATTTCGCAACACTATGAAGTGATAACGATTTTTAGAGTTTATTATATTTGGGTGTTCGAAAATACGGGCCGTTTCGCGGCCCAGTCTTACCCCTCCTTTGTCAGTTGCTGCTGTTGATCATGCAATGATATGCCCCATGCTGCTCGTTGGGGTGGCCGGGAGGAGGGGGGAGCGAATAGGGAGGGATGCCTGTACATCGCTCGCTGGCGGCAACACGACACGACGGACACGACACAGCTCGGTGGTCTGGTCGGCGTCCGTCAACAAAGGACTGCACGGCTGGCGTGTATGAGGACGATGAGGACCATGTGCAACTGCTGTTTACCGCTCGAGCGTTTCCCGTGGAACATTCAAACACAATTCTTCTCAATGCCTACATGATAAGTCATTGCAATTTATATCTTCTCAGATGCAATTTCAAGTTTTCGCAAATGCCCACTAACGTCCGAGTAGTTAAGTCGTGTCGTGGTGCACAAAAAACACAATAAAGTTTACGTGCCAAATTTTTGCTTGCGCTTGCCTTGGGTGTGCAGCATCCCTTTGTCTCTTGGCTGTTGGCACAGTGCACCGGTGACAACTGCAGCACCCCCCTCACCTCCACCCCTCTCCCATCACTAGCCCCAGCGGAAGCGCCACCGCTGACCCAACTAACCGTAACCCTTCCGGGGGAGTGGGGCACCGCAGGACCGCCCCGGGGCCTGGGGCCCTCGCTCCACCTATTGACTTTCAGATCCACATGGCTCTCCCGACCGGGGGCGTACAATATCCGCCCGCCCTGGAGGCGGCTGTGGCTGGGGAGGGGGACAGCTGGAGGGGGAGGCAATGGAATAACTGACGCGCCCGTAAGCAGTGACAGTCTATTTCCAAGTGTGTCCGGTACCGCCCTTCCCTAACCCCGGCCCCCCCGCGGTCCCAAACCTCCGCCTTTCCTCTAAATAACTGAAAGCACCGCAACTTTTGGCGCCGTCGCTGCCTCTACGCCGTCCAGTTAGTCTGCTCAGAGCCGACACCTTCAGACAGACGGACACGGACCACCTCGGCCGGCACAGTTTTCTCCCTCCGACCGAGTTGCCCACTCAGAGGCAGCAGTGGCGGCGTCGAGGGGCCGGAGTAGGGGGGAACACCACCACTTCTTGTAATTGGTTTGGCAGCTATGTAACTTTGTCTGTACTCAGCAAACTCCCACCCCCGGCCCGGGCGGACCTACCAGTTAAAAGCAAAGGGGTGGTGCGATAGGTAGAGACAGACAGACTCCGTGAGGGGAACGAGGTACACGACGAGAAAGAAAACTGCGCCGCCCAAGTCACCCTCTGGGTATTTGAACCCCGGCCCCCGCCGAACCCCTCGCGGTCCGCCCAATCCGTCCCTTTGCGGTGCGTTTGAGGTGGGCGCCCCTTTGAGCCGCCTTGAGGAATGCGTTGAGCGATTGGGGTCTCGCCCTAGCGGCTCAGCCTCAGCCCCCCTCGCCACCGCGACCCGGCGCCGCCGGGGCCAAACAGGAGGTTGTTGACGTGTAGATGCCGTCGTGATTGGACCAAACAATGTGATTGAGGCGAGAGTGCTGGTCAAGGACAAGCCTGACCGCACGGCTCTCAATCTCGCTCTCGCCGTCCTCCTCTCACCGCGTCTAAATGCATCCTCGTGTTTGCACTCCCTCCCTGCCCGCCTCTACAACTCACGGTACCTCGAGCACCTCGGCAAGCACTTTCGATGTCCCCAGAAGCGCTACTGCATTAAATGCGCTTCAATGCGCATTGAAATGCACATAAAAGGTCACACATTGGTGACGCATTAAATGCGCGTAGAGTGCATTAAATGCGCATTGAATGCGTCTTAAATGCTGTAATGCGCTTTTAATGCGTCACCAATGTGTAACCTTTTATGTGCATTTCAATGCGCATTGAAGCGCATTGAATGCGGTTGGCGCTACTGGGGGTACTCTGTGCCACACTGGGACCACCCTGTATCGCCACCTTGATTCAAACAGAAGGTTCGATCTGAAGCAGAAAAGACAGGGGAACACGCTGGTATCAACATATTTCCTTGTTCCCCTGACTTATCTGCTCCAGATCCAATTCTCCGTACGAATCCTGGCCGTCGGCGACCTGCCCGTTGACGTGGCGGCGTCCTCCCCGTCCGGCGGGCAGGACCTCCCGACAGCGGTGCCTTGTGATCAAGCTCCCGTCGATAGACTCGGGCACAACGAAGTGGAGGAACAAGAAGGAAGGGCCTAATATCGTAGTAGAAACCGTCGCAGCGCAGGCTGGCTGGCAAACGACGGTGGAAGAATCGGAAAAACACTGCACTGCAGTCGCACCCCTTCGCCCGGCTCGACAACCTGTCATAGTTGTAGTTGCGCGTCGTAATATGGTGTACGCTGGCGCACCATCCGCAATAGACTACCTGTCCCGTTCCTGCCAGTGCGAGAGAAGAACAAAAACTCCGGAAATGGTACGAGAAGTTCGTCGCCCGAAAGAGGCGCGTATGCGCGTATGATCAATTTACGCATTGAGAACCCTTGAGTTTGATGTTTAAAATGCATTTCGAGTAATTTTATACTACGACAATGCTACATGAGTAATAACAGAGGTCAAAATTGGCGTTCGCGTCTCTTCCGGGCGACGAACTTCTCATACTACTTCCGGAGCTTTTGTTCTTCTCTCGCCCTGGCAGGCTCGGGACAGGTAGTCTATAGTTCTCATACTTTCAGGCGACCAGGCGGCGGGGTTATCGGTGACGTCAGAGGGAATGACCAAAACGTCGAACTTCGCGATTGGACACGAGAGCGCGCCACCTCCCTTACCTGCCTAATAACACCACGGCCCGCCCGTTTACCGCCCTTCAGTCCAGTCAACATAACTGTCATGGTGCCTGTGGAAAGGATTAATTTCATCCATCATACAGCTCTAAACTGTATACAAGTCAATGTCAGTCGCTGTTTTTATTAGAATTCAATCCGTGATGAATCTTATGTAGTGCTTTTGGTATTTTATAATGTGATGCTATTGCCAATGGTTGGGAATGCAGGGAAACTATTGAGCTTTGAGGTTATTAACCTCCCCACTGGAATATTACATGAAGGTGTGTTATTTCACAAGTAGGTGTAAACATGATGTCTGATGCAACAGAAAAGGTCCCCTGTAATTGAAACATATTTGGACATTTCATACTGTTGTTTAAAAAGTGTCTATTTGTTCAGTAATTTTGTATTTACACTCTAAGAAAAATTACAGATTTTTGTATCCAATTTGATATAGTTTTCTGTATCCGAGCACTGTGAT
>NW_026267208.1:919434-920873 GCF_000697945.3 Frankliniella occidentalis | reverse complement strand
GGGGGGGCGAAAGAGGACGTTAGAATTGAGATTGAGTGACTGCCTCCTGGCCCGGGGCCCGCCCGCTTCTCATCTGTATTCGGGCTGCAGCGGACTTGGCGAAAGATTGCGCAAATACAAGCTACTCCGGGCGAAAGGGGTCGTGTGCTCGCCTTGTTAGAGAATCACTGCGTCGGCCCGCGACTCGCAATGAGTGCGACAAAGAGCGACGGTAGGGCCTGGCGGGCCTGGCTTCTCTGTTGGTGGAAAGGAGAAAGGGGGAGGCGGTTTCTCCTCTGCCTAGCCTCTGGCCCCACGACGACGACTGTCGGGCCGCGTACGCTTGTCCCCGGGGATTACCGTCATGCCATCGCGGCCCGACGCTTCTTCTTGCAGATAGATCCGATCCCCTGGCGCCCCCTTCCACTCCCCCAAAGTCTCTTCCTACACGGTATAAAAGCCGGTAGCGCTTGCGGTTTACAACCAGATTTTCATATCGAGCCTATTCATCACACACACTAACACAAATACTTTGGTGGTACTAAAAGAACTGGCGTGTTGCTAGGATTTGTCAGAGGTGGATAATTTTACACCCAGAAAATGGTTTCTTTCTGTTTCAAATAAATTTCAATCTAAAAATGAGATTAGGGAACTTCCACCTTTTGTTCAAGGAAAACTTCCTGAACGTTAGGATATTAGAGAAGGGAAAATAATAATATCCGTCGCGTTGATCTGCACAGATCTGACGAGCGCCGCAGTGCTGCAGAATAACAAGCCACCCAGCTTTATTTGAAACTCGTCACTTCCTCGGTCACTTTCCTTGCCATTAAATGCAGCATTGGCCTAAAATCTTACCTTTCTGTTTTACAATAAATTGTTCGGGAATTTCCATTTTTTTTTTGAAAAAGGTTATCTCCGACACGGAAAAATAGTAGGTAGGTTTACAGGAAAATTTTGACGCAAGTTGTAAAATTACAATTTGAAATTGTAAAAATACCTGAAGTAGGTATCGACTTAAAACCTATTGGGGAGTAAAAAATCTGCTTTCGTAAATTTACCACTTAAATTTTAATTCGAGTTTACAAAAATTTTGTTTATTTACGACGATATTTTCCACAGTGAACGACAACGTTTTGGGAAATACATTTACCAACCTAATTGTAGAGATTTGTTTTTAAAAGATTACGACTTTTATTGACAGTGTGTGTGTACACGGGGAGAGGAGGTGGTGATAAAGAAAATGACAAATGTACTATACTTGACTGCTTTATTTATCCCGAAGGGTCGGGTTCCCGTCTTGGCGGTGTAGCGAGGGTTGCGGAGCGGTGCGCGGAGAGGGAGAGTATGAAATGTCACTTGATGGACTCCCAGCCGCGTCATGTTATTTCCCTATTTGGCTTGCGGTCGCCTGGGGCGTATGGGTTAGGGGAGGAAGGCGAGGGGGACTTTGTGGGGGAGGA
>NW_026267208.1:905660-919224 GCF_000697945.3 Frankliniella occidentalis | reverse complement strand
CCCCCCCCCTCCCGCACATGCGCGCCTAATCCGGCCGCACCGCTAACTGTACTTAGCGGAGCCGACGTCGGCACCGGGCCCCCGGAGCGAGCGCGCTGCTCTGCCCTCCGACCTCGCGCGATCCTTTTCGTTAGCGGCATCGTCTTCCGGTGTCCCCAATCGGTGGTGTTGAAAGGAGTGTACGAAGAAAGGGACCCGGGTAAAGATGTCAAGGACGCGCCGAGGAAGGGCTTTCGTCTTGCGGCGTCTCCCCGCGGCGCGCGCTTGTCCATCTGTGTGTGTGTGTGTGTGTGTGTGTGTGTGTGTGTGTGTGTGTGTGTTGGCGCGCGCCCGCGTGTGTGTATGGTGAAGAATAAAACGGAATCACTGTCGCGGTGACGTCACGCTGGCTCAAAAGAGCCACTCTGGGAGGACGCGCGGCGTGGGCGGTCCGCGCGGCGGAGGAGCCGAAGCCAAAGTCGGACCGGAGAAGCACTCTGCGAAATGAAACGTCGTGTAACGCGCTTAAAAGCGCTTCGCTCGCCCAGCCGCGTGCCACATTTTCCGCATTCTTAAATGTTTTTTTTTTTTTTAACTCTCTTCGCCCTCTCCTTTACCCTATTGTTTGGAGATATTGAAAGCAAAACAGCGAAACGGCGCCGTGCTGGGGTGGTGGGATAAGTCGCCCGCAGGTGGCGCCTGCGTCGATCGGATTGCGCACTGAATGTTTAATTCGAAGAGTTTGCTCTTTGTAACGTGCAAAGGATTTGGCTCCGTCGTAATACAAACAAATCCTTTGTTTTACGAAGGGGTTCGGCTTCGTAATACAAAGAGCAACGTGTCTGTTATGAAAGTGGTACTACGAAGAAATTCCGTTCGTGATGTAGCGGTTCGCGGTTCCATATCCTTCGTACGTTCCAAACCCATTTCTTCACAATACGAAGACTGGTCTTCGTGAGGAACTACGAGTGCGTTTGCGTCCAGGCGTGCCTGGGCACAGTGTCCTTCCTTCTAGCGACCCCCTGAGGCCGCGGGGTTCCACCGTATTTACACGCATCGTCCTCGTGCGGCTTGTTTGTCGCGATGGCGTCCTGGTGATCCGTACGGTCGCGCCCGGGCCGGCTCACAGCTGGAAGCGGGAAGTCTTGGGCGGTCGGTCGGCGTCGGACCGGGTCGGGCCAGTTCGGGCCGGGTCGCGGCGGGTCGCGCCGGGTCGGGTCGCGGCGCCCTGCGGGGCCGGCCGGCCGCCGGCTGGCTCTGCTGGTCTAATGGGAGACGTCCTGGAGCGCCACGCCATCGGCCGGGAGTACCAGAGGGGCCGGAGAATGCTCCCCTCCGTTTCCCCCCATTCCCCCTCCCCTCCTCCTCCCCCACACCCCCTCTCCTTACACCATAAAAATGACGGAGTGCTGCGAGGCTTACTCGTCCACGACTAATCGGAGACTAATGTCACTGCGATGTGCGCCCGCTGGCCGGCAGCAGCTTCATGGACCCATTCGGATGACGGGGGCGGCCGGGGGCGGCGGCCGGCACCCAGCACGAGAGGCGCAGCCCCCCGCCATCCCCCGCGCGTCCGGGAGATGTGAAATAAAACCATGTGTGTTCTCCCTTTCCCTAACCCTTCTCTTCCCACACGCCGCCGCCGCCCAGGGTCCCGCGCGCCCCTGCCCTGCCTCGGTCCGCCCTGACGTCGTCCCTTTCACCACCACCACTGGCACCACCGGGCACCACCCGTCGCCGCGCTCGCCGCCCAATCCGATGTTGATTTAGGAGCCAAAGTTTTGGTGAAGTGAAGGGCAGCAGCCCTGGGCAGCAGCCCTGCGCGTGGGCGTGGTGGCTGTGCTGCCGTGCCGATGAGCTGGCCCTGCTGCCGCTGCCGCTGCCGACGGGCCGCTCTGAGTTATGGCCTTATTGTGTGCCTCATCTCGTCGAGATGTTATTATTTATCGGAGGCGTAATCGGATTGCAACGACGCCGCACCGGTTTCCTGGTGGCCTTATATTCGGGATGCCTCGGTGTCGGTGTAGGCAGGCGAGGCGGGGCGCGGGGCGCGGGGCCGCAGGAGGGCCGCCGCAGCCGCAGCCGCCCGAGGACTTGGCACGCATGGAAATAAGTAAAAGTGATTCCCTCGGGATCACTTACTTCTCTCCTTTGCTCCGCCGCCGCCGCCGTCGTGTCCGCCGGGTGTGAGAGTGAGAGGGGTGAGGACGACCCCGGCGGAGGTGATGGAGAGCGAGCCGGGCGGAGCTCAAGTCCCGGCCGCCGCCATGCGGGGAAATTGAGAATTAAATTTATGCCGTGCTTCGCGCTGCTCGCGCCGCGGGCCCGCGCCTCGCCCTCTTCGGCCGCCCCCGCCTCGCCCCGCCCCGCCCCGCCTAGCCGTTGCTATCATGCTCGGAGTAGAGGATATGGTCCTGAACTGCCCCCGAGCAGTCATCCAGTCCCTCTCCACCCCCCACCCCATCACCGCACCCCATCACTCCCACCCCACCCCACCCCCTCGCGATGTACTTATCGCCGTCTCCGGAATGAAACACGTTCCAGAGCAGCGGGATGTGACGTGTGGTGTGTAATGGTCCTGATGGCGCGTGGAGGGCGGGGAGGAAAAACGGCACCCTGTCGCCTCGTTTCTGGCCCGGGCGTGCGCCACGACCGCGGCTGGTCCCTTACACCATATAGGTAAGCAAAGCCGCATTGTTTGGAGTTGAAACATGACGACTGCTGCCGTTCGTTTTTTTTCTGTTTGTTTTCGTTGTTTATTTTGACGCGCGTTTAATTTAGGCGCGGCTGCTGCTGCTGCTGCTGCTGCTTGCTAGGGGCGCCGGCGGGCGCGGCGCCGAGCCGCTTGGTGCCCCGGTGATATACGAGCACAAAGTATGACGCGTTGTGTGCAATTTGCATACAGAACGATGGAACAACTGTCCAAACAAAAGGAGATCAAAAAAACAAAAATAAAACACGCTGCGTTATCAGGACGGGTGGGGTATATTCATGGTACACCGAGTATGAAATTAGTTCGTCGCACCTCTCCCCCACCCTCACCCCCTTTGCCCCTCTTCATTTCCCTCCCAAATATGCATCCAGCAGGAAAATTTGTGCGGCCAAAGCAGAACCTGTTGAGTATCTATGGCCGCGGTTGCAGCACGCCTCATAATATTTTCGCGATGCTCAAGTTACATGTCAAAGGTAGTTCTAAAAAGTTATTCATCATCTTCATTCAGGAAAAGAAGGTCTGCTTGAGGCGATTCTGTGGCCACGACACCCAGAGAAATGGAATACTCTAGCAAACATCGCTTGGCTGCCTCAGGGACAACCATAATATGGTTGAAAAATTAGCAATAAAACAGTGATCAGAACCATGTTTAATAAGTTATTCTAACGGCCATATCAATGTTGCCTTAACCATCACGTTATGGCTGTCCCGGCTGTGAAGTAACCATATACGATGGTTGCTACGGCTTTTTATTTTTCTTGGTACTGACAACTTTTTAGGAGTCGTCCTCGAAACTCCTCCACAAATTTGAGGAATTTCCTAAAAAAAAAATATATTTTAGAATTGCCCAGATATGCCGCTCTAAAATAATAATAAAAAACAACAGAACAGGTTTTTCAAGTCTTTTTTTTGTTGTTTTAAATTGTGTATGGCGCTTCCCCGCTCCGAGCTCTCTGCACCTAGTCTAGGGCTCCTCGTCCTCCGCCGCCGCTACCCGTTGTTTGCGCCGTGATGGGCCTGTTGTGTGAAAAGTGAGTTGTTTGCCTCACCACTCCGCCGTAATGAGCCGACTGTACTCGCGAATGCTGCATTTAGCCATTTCGACTCCCTCTATCCTACCTAACCTATCTCTCTATCCCAGGAGTGAGGAGTGAGCTTCCAGTCACCCTAGGTTTCACGGGGGGAAAATTCCATGAGGAATGTAACTAAGTTACAATTTCAAATTGTAAAAGAAAAATGGAATGTAACACTACCTAACGTAATTTTTCGACGAGCAGAAATGACCTGTCTGAAATTTACGATACCGCATCGTATCGCATCGGAAAACTTACTACATTATTTGAAATCATAAATCATGTGAAACATCCTATAAACTTAACAGTGCCCTGCTCCCTTTCTCTCGGTATTGTCCTCACATCACATCGCACTTCGGCACGTTAAATGTTGCGCGGGAGGCGACGCGCGCGGCGCATGCTGGTGCGACGGGGAGGAAAGCGGATCGCGACCGCCCGGTAATAGCCAGAGAAGGAGCACGAGCAGCCGGGCGAGGAGGGAGAGCGAGACAGACGGGGGGCTCAGAGAGACGAGCACGGGCGAGGACAGCACACGCAAGCGCGGGAGAGGCGAAGGGGGAGGAGCAGCGCTTCCCCAATGAGCGTGAGCCACACCTCAAGAAGACGTGACAATGGCTCCACCGCTGCCGTCCTCCGTCCAGCCCCCCCAACCAGGCAGGCAGGGCCTCATCAGTCATCGGAACCTCGGCAAAGGCACCTGGGCTGTTGTCAACAGCCCCCCAACCCCAGCCCCACTGCTAATTGCCACCCCCTCCATTCTCCCTCCCTCCTTTCCTCTCTGCCTTTCCCTCCAACGCTTGTGGTGGCTCGCGCTGCTCGCGCGCTGCTGCTGGACGCTCTCTCTAGGGCATCGCTGAACTTTGTGTTGTCGTCAGCCACGCGGGCGGCGTTGTTGGCATGACGTTCCCCCGCTCCCCCTCTCTCTCTCTCTCTCTCTCTCTCTCTCTCTCTCTCTCTCTCTCTCACACACACACACACACGCACTTGTTATTTGTATCTATTTACCTGAAAACAAATTACCCGTAAGTGGCTGATGCACTTTTAAAAGAAAAACACACAAGAAAACAAACTGTTGTTTGTAATTACTTGGAAACTTGCAGCCTTCTCTCTTCATTTCGCAACACTATGAAGTGATAACGATTTTTAGAGTTTATTATATTTGGGTGTTCGAAAATACGGGCCGTTTCGCGGCCCAGTCTTACCCCTCCTTTGTCAGTTGCTGCTGTTGATCATGCAATGATATGCCCCATGCTGCTCGTTGGGGTGGCCGGGAGGAGGGGGGAGCGAATAGGGAGGGATGCCTGTACATCGCTCGCTGGCGGCAACACGACACGACGGACACGACACAGCTCGGTGGTCTGGTCGGCGTCCGTCAACAAAGGACTGCACGGCTGGCGTGTATGAGGACGATGAGGACCATGTGCAACTGCTGTTTACCGCTCGAGCGTTTCCCGTGGAACATTCAAACACAATTCTTCTCAATGCCTACATGATAAGTCATTGCAATTTATATCTTCTCAGATGCAATTTCAAGTTTTCGCAAATGCCCACTAACGTCCGAGTAGTTAAGTCGTGTCGTGGTGCACAAAAAACACAATAAAGTTTACGTGCCAAATTTTTGCTTGCGCTTGCCTTGGGTGTGCAGCATCCCTTTGTCTCTTGGCTGTTGGCACAGTGCACCGGTGACAACTGCAGCACCCCCCTCACCTCCACCCCTCTCCCATCACTAGCCCCAGCGGAAGCGCCACCGCTGACCCAACTAACCGTAACCCTTCCGGGGGAGTGGGGCACCGCAGGACCGCCCCGGGGCCTGGGGCCCTCGCTCCACCTATTGACTTTCAGATCCACATGGCTCTCCCGACCGGGGGCGTACAATATCCGCCCGCCCTGGAGGCGGCTGTGGCTGGGGAGGGGGACAGCTGGAGGGGGAGGCAATGGAATAACTGACGCGCCCGTAAGCAGTGACAGTCTATTTCCAAGTGTGTCCGGTACCGCCCTTCCCTAACCCCGGCCCCCCCGCGGTCCCAAACCTCCGCCTTTCCTCTAAATAACTGAAAGCACCGCAACTTTTGGCGCCGTCGCTGCCTCTACGCCGTCCAGTTAGTCTGCTCAGAGCCGACACCTTCAGACAGACGGACACGGACCACCTCGGCCGGCACAGTTTTCTCCCTCCGACCGAGTTGCCCACTCAGAGGCAGCAGTGGCGGCGTCGAGGGGCCGGAGTAGGGGGGAACACCACCACTTCTTGTAATTGGTTTGGCAGCTATGTAACTTTGTCTGTACTCAGCAAACTCCCACCCCCGGCCCGGGCGGACCTACCAGTTAAAAGCAAAGGGGTGGTGCGATAGGTAGAGACAGACAGACTCCGTGAGGGGAACGAGGTACACGACGAGAAAGAAAACTGCGCCGCCCAAGTCACCCTCTGGGTATTTGAACCCCGGCCCCCGCCGAACCCCTCGCGGTCCGCCCAATCCGTCCCTTTGCGGTGCGTTTGAGGTGGGCGCCCCTTTGAGCCGCCTTGAGGAATGCGTTGAGCGATTGGGGTCTCGCCCTAGCGGCTCAGCCTCAGCCCCCCTCGCCACCGCGACCCGGCGCCGCCGGGGCCAAACAGGAGGTTGTTGACGTGTAGATGCCGTCGTGATTGGACCAAACAATGTGATTGAGGCGAGAGTGCTGGTCAAGGACAAGCCTGACCGCACGGCTCTCAATCTCGCTCTCGCCGTCCTCCTCTCACCGCGTCTAAATGCATCCTCGTGTTTGCACTCCCTCCCTGCCCGCCTCTACAACTCACGGTACCTCGAGCACCTCGGCAAGCACTTTCGATGTCCCCAGAAGCGCTACTGCATTAAATGCGCTTCAATGCGCATTGAAATGCACATAAAAGGTCACACATTGGTGACGCATTAAATGCGCGTAGAGTGCATTAAATGCGCATTGAATGCGTCTTAAATGCTGTAATGCGCTTTTAATGCGTCACCAATGTGTAACCTTTTATGTGCATTTCAATGCGCATTGAAGCGCATTGAATGCGGTTGGCGCTACTGGGGGTACTCTGTGCCACACTGGGACCACCCTGTATCGCCACCTTGATTCAAACAGAAGGTTCGATCTGAAGCAGAAAAGACAGGGGAACACGCTGGTATCAACATATTTCCTTGTTCCCCTGACTTATCTGCTCCAGATCCAATTCTCCGTACGAATCCTGGCCGTCGGCGACCTGCCCGTTGACGTGGCGGCGTCCTCCCCGTCCGGCGGGCAGGACCTCCCGACAGCGGTGCCTTGTGATCAAGCTCCCGTCGATAGACTCGGGCACAACGAAGTGGAGGAACAAGAAGGAAGGGCCTAATATCGTAGTAGAAACCGTCGCAGCGCAGGCTGGCTGGCAAACGACGGTGGAAGAATCGGAAAAACACTGCACTGCAGTCGCACCCCTTCGCCCGGCTCGACAACCTGTCATAGTTGTAGTTGCGCGTCGTAATATGGTGTACGCTGGCGCACCATCCGCAATAGACTACCTGTCCCGTTCCTGCCAGTGCGAGAGAAGAACAAAAACTCCGGAAATGGTACGAGAAGTTCGTCGCCCGAAAGAGGCGCGTATGCGCGTATGATCAATTTACGCATTGAGAACCCTTGAGTTTGATGTTTAAAATGCATTTCGAGTAATTTTATACTACGTCAATGCTACATGAGTAATAACAGAGGTCAAAATTGGCGTTCGCGTCTCTTCCGGGCGACGAACTTCTCATACTACTTCCGGAGCTTTTGTTCTTCTCTCGCCCTGGCAGGCTCGGGACAGGTAGTCTATAGTTCTCATACTTTCAGGCGACCAGGCGGCGGGGTTATCGGTGACGTCAGAGGGAATGACCAAAACGTCGAACTTCGCGATTGGACACGAGAGCGCGCCACCTCCCTTACCTGCCTAATAACACCACGGCCCGCCCGTTTACCGCCCTTCAGTCCAGTCAACATAACTGTCATGGTGCCTGTGGAAAGGATTAATTTCATCCATCATACAGCTCTAAACTGTATACAAGTCAATGTCAGTCGCTGTTTTTATTAGAATTCAATCCGTGATGAATCTTATGTAGTGCTTTTGGTATTTTATAATGTGATGCTATTGCCAATGGTTGGGAATGCAGGGAAACTATTGAGCTTTGAGGTTATTAACCTCCCCACTGGAATATTACATGAAGGTGTGTTATTTCACAAGTAGGTGTAAACATGATGTCTGATGCAACAGAAAAGGTCCCCTGTAATTGAAACATATTTGGACATTTCATACTGTTGTTTAAAAAGTGTCTATTTGTTCAGTAATTTTGTATTTACACTCTAAGAAAAATTACAGATTTTTGTATCCAATTTGATATAGTTTTCTGTATCCGAGCACTGTGATTCAGCAATATGTATCGGTGATACAAAATATTATAATAGTTTTTAGAAATTTGTAAACATTACAAAATTTTTAATTAATTACAGAATTTTAAATTCATTTTATAATTTTCTGTAATCTGATTACAAATTTCTGTAAACGGGATACACATTTCTGTAACATGGAAACAGAAATTAGTACGTGCGGTTAAAACTCCGCCGTTTTAACGCTCAATTTGAACACAATTTGAGTAGCTGTTCGACTGATTCTGGCAACATCTGCGATAAAATCAATTTCCTAAGCATTCACATAAAAGTTCCATCTGATGGCCCGATAGCTAAGGGAAAGGCTCAGAGGCCAGCCAATACATGGGGAAGAGTGACACCGGGTCAGAGCACGGCTTCTCGCAGGTAGTCGCCTTAGCCGCGTGGGTTAAGGGGTCGGATCCCAACCCAGAGGTTTGGGGTTCAAATCCCGGTAAGGTAAGAGGTAAGGTACAACATTGAAATTAATTGCGTGTCATGTGTGGGCAATATCTAGAATGAGACAACCAGGAGGGAAAAAATATTTTTCTTTCATATCAGAGCATGTTTAAACATAAACATATTTTTTCTGTATCAATGGATACAAATTTCTGTATCTGTATTACAGATTTGTTATTGTATCCAAAGGAATACAATTTTTTGTATCACGGATGCTGAAAAAAACTGCATATCCAAATTACAGATTTTTGTATTAATTTTTTTTAGAGTGTAGCATCACATCAACTGCTGTCCTATTCAAAGCAAATTAGGTTTCTGTAATGTAAACAGTTACGATTGATGCATCATGTGGGCGCAGGCTAAGAGTTACATATCCCAGTCCCATATAGTTCGGTTTGAAGATCTGGGCAGGATATGTATCCAACTTGAGTAGATATCTAAATATTTCATAATGCTACAGAGGTACTAATATATACATGTGAGTTTTTGATTTAAAGTTTCCTTGAGAGTGCTTCGCTTTGCTCAGCAATAATGCCCCTTAACGGTGCTACTATAATAGTCCCCGTAGAAAAGCGCTGGTGTTTCTGTTGCGCTTGTATTAGGATTTTGTGGAGAAATGATAGGGCGTCAATTATCACTGACCAGCCCCGTATTAGACCCTTGCTTGGACTTTGCTGTTTGACTTCAATGGGCCGGGCCTATCATCTCCAAAACCTTCGCTCCATTGCTATAATGGAATGGAAGCCAAACCTAGAAAAAGCCCTTTTTTTGTGTTGGGTGGGCGTACAAGCATGATCTTCATCTTGTGGACCTCGCTAATGTGCCTCCTGTTCGGCTCTGTTGTTGCAGGTGCCGGCGGGCGTTCCCTCGGTGGCCCGTGGGCGTGGCGCGGCATTGATGAGGCGGGCGCGCCGGGGCGTGCGGCGGCGTGCGTGGCGGGTGCCGCGTGCCGCCGCTGCCTCCGCCTCCGCCGCCGCCGCCTCCACCGCCGCCGCCGCCCCCGCCGCCGCAGCACCATGCCGCCGAGCAGCGCCGAGCAGCGGCAGCAGAAGCAGGAGCAGCCAAAGGATCCGCCTCGCAGCGACCGAACCCTTCCCGATCACCTCCCGGCGGGCCGCGTGGGCCGCAGGGCGCCTCGCCGGGCGTGCCTCCGCATAGCGCCCCGCGCAAGCCGCGAGCGGAGCGGAGCAGGCACGCCGACAAGGTCGGGGCTGCCCCGCCCCGCCAACTTCGGAGCGGTTCACTTAAGCCGGCCGAAGAGGAGCGTTTTACACGTTTAGGATAAATTTAGTTAGCGCGGGCCGACGCGTCGTCCGGTCGGACGTGCGGCGAATATGAACTCGTCCGGGCTGCTGGCGGCGCTGGACTACGGCGTGGCGGCCCCCGCCACCGCCGCGCTGGGCGCCAACTGGACGCTCGACTGGAACGCGACGGGCGACTGGAACGGCACGGACGCGGGTGGGGGCGCCGGCTGGGGGGCGCTGGACATCGCGCGCGAGCGCTCGGCGCTGGCCGTGCTGCTGCTCCTGTGCTCAGTGGCCACCGTGTTTGGCAACGCCCTGGTCGTGGCGGCCGTGGTGCGCGAGCGCTACCTGCACACGGCCACCAACTACTTCGTCACGTCGCTGGCCGTGGCCGACTGCCTGGTCGGCTTCGTCGTCATGCCCTTCAGCGCCGTCTACGAGGTGGTAGAGAACCAGTGGCTGTTCGGCACCGACTGGTGCGACGTGTGGCGCTCGCTGGACGTGCTCTTCTCCACGGCCAGCATCCTCAACCTGTGCGTCATCTCGCTGGACCGGTACTGGGCCATCACCGACCCTTTCACTTACCCGACCAAAATGACGCGGCGCCGCGCCATCTACCTGATCGCCGCCGTGTGGGTGTGCTCGAGCGCCATCTCGTTCCCGGCCATCCTGTGGTGGCGCGCCGTGCGCTCCGAGGAGGTGCCGCAGTTCAAGTGCCCCTTCACGGACAGCCTCACCTACCTCATCTTCAGCTCCACCATCTCGTTCTACCTGCCGCTGTTCGTCATGGTGTTCACCTACTACCGCATCTACCGCGCCGCCGTCATCCAGACGCGCTCGCTCAAGCTGGGCTCCAAGCAGGTCATGATGGCCTCGGGCGAGCTCGAGCTGACGCTGCGCATCCACCGCGGCGGCACGGGCAGCAGCGGCGGCAGCAGCGGCGGGCCCTCGGACCAGCACCAGCAGCAGCGCGCCAGCCAGAGCCACGCCTACCAGTCGGCTACCTCCACGCCGGAGGAGCCCATGCCCGCCGGCGACATTGAGGACCCGCTCACGCCGTCGCCGCACAACGGCTTGTCCAGGCACGGCGGCGGCGGTGGCGGCAGCGGCAGCGCCGGCCACAGCAAGAACCTCGGCAAGAACTTCAGCATCAGCCGCAAGCTGGCCAAGTTCGCCAAGGAAAAGAAGGCGGCCAAGACGCTGGGCATCGTGATGGGCGTCTTCATCGTCTGCTGGCTGCCCTTCTTTGTGGTCAACCTCTTGTCGGGCTTCTGCCCGGCGTGCATCGTCAACGAGCAGCTTGTGTCCGCCATCGTCACGTGGCTGGGCTGGATCAACTCGGGGATGAACCCCGTCATTTACGCCTGCTGGAGCAGGGACTTCAGGAGGTGAGTAAAGTTGGGCGGCTTGGTGCGCGTCCCCTCCACGCCCGGGCCGGCGGCGGCTTGTCGCCGGGCCGTACGAGGGGCTGCCGAACTCGCGGGCGCGCCGTGGGGGCCGCCGGCTGGCGGCGGAAGGGTCTGTGCCTTGCAGACGCTAAACTGTTGAACGAGGTTAGCGTTGGTATATATCATATAATTCCCTAAAACTTTGCGCGCCGCGCGCGTCCCCGGCTCCGCCTGCACCTGCGCACACAAGTTTGCCTTTGCGCGGGCCGACTCGCGGCGGCGGCGGTGTGGCCCGGGCTCTGCCAGGCTCTGCCGGGCTCCTCGCCGGGCTCGGCACCATTACCCTGAAAGGTCCTGCCTGCAAGCAGGATCAGCCCGCGCCTAGTGTCCTCGAGCAGGACGCCCGGGGACAGCGGGGGACAGTGATGCCGACAGATTTCAGGCGCCCGCCTCCTGCGCGCGCTGCCCTCCTCCAACAGCCCGCCCCTCGAGCACTTCCAGCGCTGCTCCTCCTGGAGGGCCGGCCCGGCCAGCCCCCGGCACCTGCCTGGAATGGGATAAGTTTTGGAGCGCTGCACTCTTCATATTGATCAGAGGCGCGCGGCCTTTGCGCCCTCATCAAGGCTCTCGCCGGGGCCTTGGGACTGGCCGGGTGGCCGGGCCCGGCCGGCCGTTGAGCTTGAGACTCCGCCAGAGAGACTTTCCTGCCGGCGAAGAGTCTCCAGAGAGAACTAGGTAGTTTACCTTCTCTCTGGAGAGACTCTGACGGGGCTTCCGGTCAGTGCTCAACACGAGAGTCTTGTTACCCGCTCAAATTGAGCGATTCGTTTCTACGTCAGCCGAAGTAGAGTGAGATCATTATTTGTCGAGTGGCCGACAAGAGCACAGTATATGGCTGCACCCATGCCCCGAGAACGAAAGAAAACTCACTCTGCGATTTTCAGCGCTGCTATTGTCTTTGGAACCTCCCGGGACCCCTCCGCCCCTCGCCCCGGGGCGCGGGCGCAGTGCCGCCTCCTTAGTCCGTGGTGTGAAACACTTCCCGGTTGTTTCCATGTTTACGCCACGAGATGAGTTCGCTAAAAGTTCTTCCCGCTGCGGTCGAGGGGAAGTAAATTCAGCGTCGCGCGGAGGTGGTCGGTGGAGAGGGGAGGGGCAGGAGGAGGGGGGGGGGGGGTATCTTGTAGCACTGTCGTCGTGGGAGCCTTTTCATTTTTCAAGCGCGGCTGGCGGATTCCGCAAACCTTTGGCCACTCTATGCGCCCGCCCGGGCAACGGACTACTCCCACTCTCCCCCCCCCCCTACCCCCAAGACTCTCACTCTCTTTTGATCCACCCGGGGCTTAAACAAAAAAACCGTGGCCGTCTTTTCGGATAAATAGCCGCGCAACGAAGAGCGGAGGGAAGAGGAAAGGGGGGGGGGGATTTGTTTACGTTCGGCAGTGGCGGAGGGCGGACGGAGGCGGCCCCGGCGGCCGCTGCCGCCCAGACCAGCAGAATCAATCGCACTCGCCATAATTAAAATCTGAACGATGGAGCAGCAAAGCGGAGCGGAGTGGAGCTGCCGACGTCTGCCCCGTCCTCTTTGTGGCCGCCGGATCCCGCCCCCCGGGCAAGCCAACCGACTGATTCCGAAGAACGCTCTCCTATAGCCTCCGTATAGCTCCGTCCCTGTCGCACTCATGGGGCAGTGCCCCTTGATGTCTCTTCGGAATCAGTGTGCAGCTCGCTGGCCAGGCACACGTTGTGAGCCGGCAACGTCCCCCCCCCCCTCTCCAGCTAGGTCCAGCACTGGTAAAACAAAGATGATAGCTTTAACTCTTCCAAAGGCACTGAGGGGTTCGTTAGTGCCTTTACAAAGACACTAAAAATACCAAGGGCACAAACTTTAGGACCTTTACGAGGTATTCTTTGCGCGGCCGCATCCGCGATCCAGGCGCTGCTGCCCACGGTGCAAAAGGGCCTCGCAGGGGCAACGGTCGGGAGCCTTTCCGCGCCAGTCCGTGTTGCCTAACTTTGACGCTGTCCGTCGCCGTGCTCGTCTTGCCGCGGGCCGGGCCACATGTGCGGGCCGCCGGGCGCTGATTGCGTGGAGCAGGCGGGGTCGCCCGACGGGTAGGCAATCCCGCCCAACTCTGCGGCGCGGCGGGCGAGTCTCCCTGACGGGCGCCCCCCGCCCCGCCCGGCTCGCCGCGCGCGGACAGCTCGGGCTCGGGACACATGCGAGGGACGCGCCGCGCCCTCTTCTCCTGCCGGAGTCGCGTGGCGAAGCTTTATTTAGTCGTGTATATTGGCTTTGACAGCTTTAGCGGCGCC
>NW_026267208.1:899979-900369 GCF_000697945.3 Frankliniella occidentalis | reverse complement strand
CCGGGCGTGGGCCGTAATGAAGATGGATGGTGGCTGGCCCTGCGTGCCGAGCAATGAGAATATGAAATCTTGGGAGACGCGCCGCGCCACTCCTACTGAATGGCAGCAGGCGGCGACGGCGAGAGGCCTCCGCCCGCCCCCGGCCCATCCCCCAGGTCCGCGGGGGCGGCTCTCGGCGTACACTGCCGCGCTGCACGCACCCAGGTGTGTGTAGTGTATGGGCGCCGTCCCGTGGCCCCTCTTCACCCTCGGCATGGGGCTTACCTTTGCAAGTTTTCCTCTACTTGCTGCGCCCCCCCTTTCTCACCTCTCTGGTATACACCCTCTCTTCCCTCCCCTCATTTACTTCCACTTTCATCTTACTCTAGTCTAGCACCTCTGCTTTCCCTG
>NW_026267208.1:893859-894794 GCF_000697945.3 Frankliniella occidentalis | reverse complement strand
GGGGGTGTTATGGGTGTCCACGGCAGGCGCCGCACCTCGCCACTCCACGACAGGCGCCGGTGCCACGCAGATTAATGCATTGTTTTAAAAATGACCCAAGTTTCGGCGGGGCGCGCGCGGACGGGACGCGGCCTGCAGCGCCCGCTACTCTGTCGCGATAACTCTCCCGGGAATTGGCCTTTTTACTGCGCGCGCGTCGGGAGTTGGGTCCACACGACGCGCGCCCGCGTGCGATCCGCTACTTATGCAAATATCCGCTCGCCGATACGCCCCTACCCACACCCACCCCTCGCGTCCTTAAAAAAACAAGTCTCTCTCAATTGATTGATCATAATTTCTACATTTTCAAATAACCGTAGCGCTACGGCACAAGTTAGGTCGTGCTCTATCTAACAGGCGTAAAAGACGAAATCGTGCTTTTCGAGTTTTTTTTTAACACTCGTTCAAAAATAATTCTTTTAAAAGACAATGTTTACAACCGTGAGCGTGCATGAACACTGCTTTAAATAACCAAACTTAGAGGGTCGTGTCAGAATATCATACGTGAAAGTGAGCATGGCAGTCATATGTCCCACACTCAGTCGAGTGCTACAGCCAGGTCACACACTTTTGTGTCGGACGAAACGACTGAGTCTCGAACTCTTTTTGTGAATATGACATGGCTATCGGACTACCTGTTAAGTGTTCGAATGTCACACACCTCTATTCAGTATAGAAGCTAACGTGTTTGTCTTTGTCGTTAAATGATGCGCCTGCAGCTCTTTCCCCCCCTGCCCGCCGGACCCACTCTCTGGCCGGGGGAGCGCTGACTCTCTCTGCCAACTGGAGGCAACAGGCCGAGTGCGCTCGTTGCAGTTTCCCTTGCTGCCCCGGCCGGTTTGCAGGACGCATGTTTGTTTCCGCACGAGAAGGTGAAGGGAAAAGGAATTGGGGGG
>NW_026267208.1:891261-893804 GCF_000697945.3 Frankliniella occidentalis | reverse complement strand
GGGGCAGGTGGCGGCGGCCGCCAGTGTTTACCTGCGGCCTGCGGCCCCGGCTACAAACACGGTAATTAGGGAGAGCTGCCGGAAACTGCAAAGACAAACGGACTACACGACTTTAGTCGGCGTGGGCGCCGCCGCTGGCTCCGCTGGCGCCGCTGGCGCCGCTGGCCCCGCTGGCCCCGCTGGCCCCGCTGGCCCCGCTGGCCCCGCTGGCCCCGCCCTCCGACAAGAGGGGCACGTAACAACGTGTTGACGAGGCGCGCGGTGCGTTGTCACGCGGCGTGTGACGAACTCATTATTGGAGAGCGCCAGAGACAGGCACAACGGAGCCGAACTCACGGTCAGATACAAGAAAGATCCACCCCACGACGAGGACGTCGGGCGCCCTCCTCAAAGACTTTTCCGGGCCGGCGCGCCCATTCGCTGGAGACAGAAACAGAAAAAAAAATTCACGACCTCCTCTGACCTACTCTGTGTATCGGAACACGCGCCAGGCCGGACGGGTTTGCCAACCGAATCTGCCCGTAAGGCGCCATGGCCCCTGTAAGTAGGCAAACCCTCCCGAAACACGAGTATGAGTATACATACCAATTTTTGTATTTTGTAAGGAGGCCAACATCATGAGTTTAAAGGGGCCTGGCCTGACAAATATTGACGTACATAAAGGGGAAATGCCAAGAATTTGGATGACAAAAAGTGGCCTTGGCGTTTTGGCCTATTCTTGCTGCACAGCGCACCCCAACTCCAGGCGAAGTCTGTCTGTTACAAGAGGATGGAAATAATCTGTCATACTGTTACAAGATTGTTTGCTGCCCTCTCTCCACGTCTCTCTCCATCTCACTCCTGTCTGCTTGGACTTGCGTTGCGCCCTCCGTCCTCCGCACTCCTCACCCGTCTCTCTCGCTCCCCCTCCTCTCCTCTGTGTCTCTCTTTCGCCCCCCCCCCCTTGCACACCTCCCTCTTTACCTCTAACTCTTCCCCTCCGCCACCTCACCCTTGTTACCGGAGAATATTTAATTGTGCGTAAAAAGGGTGGTGCGGAAAGGGTTTAGAGCCCCACCGCGAGAGAGCGGCGAGAGCGGCTGCGTCCAGAAAATTGGCTTTCGAGCGGGACTGCTTTCATTAGGCCCCTGCCGAACGCCATCCGGGTGGAGGAGCGGGGCGGGGCGGTGCGATGAGGACACGCAGGTGCCTTGTGCCACCAGCAACAGCCTTTTAGTGCGAAGGCGTTACAAGCAGCCGCAACACGCCCAAGTGCACTTCTCTCTCTCTCTCTCTCTCTCTCTCTCTCTCTCTCTCTCTCTCTCTCTTCCCTTCTTTCTCACTCTCTCTCGCTCACTCCGTTTCTCTCTCTTTCTCCTAACTGAGGCAAATAGACTCCTCCCTTGGGCAACGCGTAAGCGAGCGACAAGCAAGGCCCAAGCGTGTATTTAATAGCCAGCCAGAGAGCCCGCCTGCTCTTCATAACTCGCACAATTTAAAAATGAAAACGCCAAATAGGCACTGCAATGTTTTGCACCTCTGTCGTCATATTGGACACCTGGAATCAGAAATAAGTTGACCACTGTGAAAAATAATAGGTAGGTTTACAGGAAAATTTTCCTTGACGCAAGTTGTAAAATTACAATTTGTAATCGTAAAATTACATTCAGTACGTATCGACTGAAATCCATTGGTTAGTGAAAAATGTGCTCTCCTAATATCCAACTTAAATTATAATTCAAGTTTACAAACATTTTGTAAATTTACGACGAAATTTTTTACAGTGGACAAGGCCGAATTCAAATTAAAGTTTGAAAAAAGGCGTGGCGCCCAACATTTTTGTTTACTGATGCGAAAAGTTTCGTTTTCTCATGATTTCGTTTTCCTGTTCCGAAGGGTCTCCGGGGTGTCGTTTTGTAGGCTCGACTCGGGACAGATTTGTCCGTTGGGGAAACATTTCGCGGCGGAGTGGTGCCATGCAGGGATGTGTAGGGGGGGCGGCGGCGGCGGCGGGCCTCCTCCTGGGAAGCGGCCGCGCGCCTCTACCGCGCGCCACTCTCCCTGCTCTTCCCCTCTTCCACCCACATTTTTCTCTCCTCTGCCCCGGCCTTTCCGCGTTCGCGTGTCGCCACTCTTCTTTTGAAAAGGAAAAGCCCAAAAAGGGTTTGTCGAGGAGCAGGGGGAGGAGGAGGAGACTGGGAGTCGTCGCGCCGTGCCACACACAACAACACGAAATCATTTTCCGACACATTTGTTTCGTATAGGGGGTGGAGGCAGTGGCAGAGGAGGAGTCTGGGGCGGTAGCGGGAGCGGAGTCGGGGGTGGCGGGCAGCAGCGGCGGTGCGTATACCGGGCCAGGCTCGTGATGAACGCGACGTCAGGGCGCCCCATCGGATCCAATCTAAACTTGCCCCGCGCATTGCGGCCCTGCTGGGCCCGGCGGCCCCGGCGGCCCCGGCGGCCCCGGCGGCCCCGGCCCGCCCGGCCCAAGTCATGGCAATGCATGACGCGCAATCCGATCACTTATGAGCAAATCGGGTATACAAGCCTGGGGAAGGCGCTCT
>NW_026267208.1:890194-891006 GCF_000697945.3 Frankliniella occidentalis | reverse complement strand
TCGGAGAACACCTGGAGTACATTTTGGCCTGTACACAGGAGCCGCCCAGTCGTCCACCCCTCGGGATCAGCCCTCTGTCGCGGTGATTCAATCAATAGGCCGACGCACGGCGTCTGGTATGCGGGCACGCCTCACGGCGAGCGCCTTAAGCGCCCCGTGCGGGACCCGAGTAGGGTTCTGGGCGCTTTTCGATTCCCGTGCGGATCCCCACCCCGTCCCTCCTGATCCCCTCCAGAGGTGGCTCATACCCGAACAGGGGGGGGGGGGTCTGCAGACTGATTCCGCATCGCGTTGAGGGGGGGTTGCACGGGGACGGGAGGACTCATCCATACGAGTGCGACAGAGACAGTGCTTGCTTCCCTCTCTGTCGCACTCGTGCGGATGAGTCCTCCCGTCCCCGGGCAACCCCCCCTCAACGCGATGCGGAATCAGTGTGCTGGACATCCCCGTATGGATAACCGCTTCGTCTTCCTCCTCCCCCTGAGATGCCTCGTTCTCGGGCAGGGGTCTGGGCGCACTTCTATCACCGTGGGGATACCCGCCCCGTCCTCCTGATCCGTGCTTGATCCAGAGGTGCCTCATACCCGACATTGGAATGGAGCGGCGGGAGTGAGCTGTGCTGTGGCGCTGCGGCACGGCACAGTCGATATGTGCAACTTGATGGGCCAAGTAGAAACACATGTCGGATAATCTGTGTGCCTTGTGGGGGAAAGGGAGAATTGTGCGTAAAAAGGGTGGTGCGGAAAGGGTTTAGAGCCCCACCGCGAGAGAGCGGCGAGAGCGGCTGCGTCCAGAAAATTGGCTTTCGAGCG
>NW_026267208.1:888196-890129 GCF_000697945.3 Frankliniella occidentalis | reverse complement strand
GCCGCGGGTGGGGTGGGCGCGGCGCCAGTGGGGATTTACTATTGCTTTGGGCACAAGCTGACATAACTGGGGACCCACAACACAAATATACATCCCGCCGCAAACTGCTAGTAGTTGATTTTGCGTGTTCGCTCCGTGCGGCGCCCGCCGGGGCGCGGCGGTGGTGGTCGCGTGTGGGGCGCGCGGGGCGTACCCCTCCCGGGACCGGGGCGCGCCAGCCCGACTGCATCGCAGCCCCAAATGGATTCCTTTGACAGCGAGCGGTGTCCATCACGTTTGTCCCCCCCCCCAACCCCCTTCACCTCCCCCGCACAGTCGTGCCTACAGCCACCTCCGCCGAGAGGGGACGGGGGGGTCAGATTTAACAGCAACCCCTAACCTTTACTGCGGGGGCCAGAGCGTGCGGAGCGTGCGACGCCCCAATGCGGCTCAATTGAGTTGGACAATATTTGGGGTCTGTCCTCTGTCTGCCCCCTCCCTGCCCCTCCAAGTCCCCACTGTGCTCGGCGGTATTCAGCGAGCGAAGATAGAATATGATAATGATCCCATCAGATTGTATGCAAACGAGATCAGCACCGCCGGGAGTAGTGTCCCTTGATCAGCCCCCCCCCCTCCCCTCTGCTCCCCCTCCCCGCCCGTCCGGTCTTCTCGAGCAGTCGCTTTACATCTTTTCCCTCCGCCGAGGCCCGTGTAGAGGATCTCCTAATTCTTCTGCCGGAGCGGCTCGGCGGCTCCATCCGGCGGCGCCCCGAGGCCCTGCCGGTGGACAGGGCAGGCGCCCCTCCCCTCTCCCCCCGCCCGCCTCTTTTTCTCGCCGGGTAAACATTTTATATTTGCATTGCTTTACGCGGCGGGGCGGGGAAAGGTCAAATCGCAGGGGCTGTACTGCTCTTTGCATTCCGACGAGTATAGGCAGTTCAATCCCCCCTTCCCCACCCTCCTCCACGCCTTCCAGCTCAATTCCTTTCCGTTTTACAGGCCCATTCCCGGGGTCCCCGTATGTCCTCACACTCTCTTGGCGACCTCTCTCGACCTTGCCTCGACTATCGCATCACCATCACCCTAAACGCGCCAGTGTGGCGGCGCCGGGGCGCTGCGGTGTCTACCTCACCTATAGCTATTCTGCCCCTTCCCCTACTCTAACTTACACACCACCGCTTTGGCCTGGAGAAAGAAGAGAATGTAAGTCGGCGAAACAAGCTTGTGGGGGAAGCGATCGCCTGACCGAGCGCCTTACCTCCTGTCTGTTCCCTGGCGCGTGTCGGTCTAAGAATTGTTCTGAACGTTTTAATTTTAAATGCACTGCTATTTTTTGTGACAACGGTGACAACATGCACTCCTCCACATTAAAAAAAGTTTTCCTCAGTAGCGAATCATGTGCAGTTTTTCCCACTTCGTGGCATAATTGCGTACAGTGCGCGCAATAGCTTTTGGTACACAGTAAAAACGATGTCTCATTTTTTGAGGAAACAGGGAAAACTTTGAGGAACTCCCATATTTTAGGAAAACTCCTCCAATCTCACTTCAGATTATGAGGAATCTTCTCAAAAAATGAGGTAAAATCCCACACTTTTTAAGGCGGTTTCCTCGAAATGGGAGGATTTTTACTTAAACCAAGGGAGTTCCTCAAAGTTTTTCCTCCCCCCCCCAAAAAAAACCTGAGACATTTACTGTGTAAACAAAAAGAAAGTTGGCAATTGTTGAGGGTGTAGGTTGAAGCGTCCGGCCGGAGCGTATGCTGGAGCAGGGGTGGATGGGAAGGGGGGAGCACGTCCGCGGTACATAAGTCACCTGTCGTGTCGGGCGCGGCGCGTCACGGCATACTCAAGTAGGCGGGCCGGTGAGCTGCACGGCTGCGACACGCGGCACGGCACAGGAGTAGTAGTTCGGTCGGAGCAAGATGTAACACATCTTCCGCCCCCGGCCCCCGGCC
>NW_026267208.1:881074-888146 GCF_000697945.3 Frankliniella occidentalis | reverse complement strand
CCCGGCCCCCGGCCCCACAAAAATAAATAAAAGAAAAACCTCGCCCAGTACCTGTGTGTCATGTTGTTTCCACCGTGGCAGCGGGATGACACCAGGGAAAACGCACGCGGGTGTGGCACAAATTTTTACATGTGCTTGTTTTTGTTATTTACTGCTTAAAGATGCAGCGGAGTTTCAGTTGACTTCCAGATCTCTGAAGTCTGGTAGCGAGTGACTGTCAAGGTCCGACTAGCTAGCGCGGAGTACCGCAAAGTTTAGCTGTATGTTAAAATAGACGTGTGATACTGCGCCGAGTGTTCACACCCCATTTCTGTTTTGGCTGATGAGGAAAGCGGCACATTGCGTGTCCAGTCGTCTATATTCCCCCCATTATTTTAAAGGGCCTCGGAAACAGACTCGGTCGGAGACTTAACTCTGCATCGCATTGCCTAATGTAAAAAGCTCACTAAAAAGACTACTCAAAAACTCTTCAGCTGTCAAAACTCTACACTCACTCTCACTCACTCACTCACTCACTCACTCACTCACTCACTCACTCACTCACTCACTCACTCACTCACTCACTCACTCACTCACTCGTCGCATCAACGAGGGGTTGACCGCGCGGTCCCGGCCCTCTCAGCGGGCAACCCTGCTCGCGGTCCCAAAATGCGGTTACCTGTTCTGGCCCGCGTGCCGTGCGCCGTGCGCCGTGCGTCCCACTCCCCAAACGTCTCGTCCGCCCCTCTGTACCTTTTGCACCCCCACCTGGCGGCCGGCGCCCCTGTCCAGGTGAGGTGCGGTGCCCCGTGCGAGCACGGCGAGCAGCACCGGCGAGGAGGTGGATAGGCAACGCGCTGCGCCACCCCCTTGCCGCCCGTCGCCAAGCCACCCCCCGCGGGCCGCACCCACCCCCCACGGCCTCCTGTGCCGCAGGTACAGCTGTACCTTGCGCGTGTGCGAGCGAGAGCGTCGCATGCCCGCCGGCCGGATGCTAGAGCGAGAAGCAGCGCACAGGAAGCAATACAGTCGCGGCCCGAAGCCGGAGCTGCATAGTAAAGCGAATTTTCGTGCCCCGAAAAGCTGTTTCGGGACTTTACTTGTCCGATGTGGGCTTACCACCGGACATCAAAGGGAAACGACTCGGAACTACCTCGGGTTTCCTCTTTTTCATTTGGGCGATAAAAGGACTATATTTTATGGCAATGTCGGTTTGTGGCAATGCTTTGTGGCAGGGCGTTTTATCTACCTCTCGTGAGGACCTGTTCAACACCAGCAGTCTACTTTTCCTTTTCGGTGAGGCTCTCGAGATCCTCATAGATCAACATAGATCTATGTTTTTCATTGGCAATGTTCTCTTTTCAAACCTTGGCAATAGCTTTCATTTTGATCAGAACATGACATTGCAATGTTTGATTTTTTGAGGAAAACCTTTGATAAACGCCTTTACTTTGAGGAAAACTCCTTATTTTGAGCAAAGTCCTTTAAAAAAGTGGGAATTATCCTGGTTTTTAGAGGAGACCTCTTGAAAATCTGAGGGGTTTTCCACAAATTATTGGAGTTTTTCAATGAAGTGTGTGCTATATTCAGTGTGTAGTGCACTACACACTGTAAAAAATATCCGCGTAAACTTATATTTATGTATTTTTTATTTACAAAATATTTTGTAAATTTGCAAGAGCCTATTCTTGCTTGTCAATTAATTCCAAGTCGACTCAGAGGGTTTGTTATATCACACTTTCGAATTGTAATTTCCCAACACATAATGGAAAATTTTCCTTCAACTCTTACTCTTTTCTCACAGTGGAGTTTGTCACTTACATCTGCGAAACAAAAGATCTGAAGCTCTTACTGCAGAACAAAAGACTTGTGACTGCTGAACAAAAGAGTTCGCGGCAGTTAGAACTGTTGATAGTGTGTTTTGCAGTTCAAAGTGGCAAACTACCATACTCTAAGATTAGCAGAGCTCACATACAAGTGTGTACTTTCCATAGTACCCACAAAGAAGAGTGTACTTTGGTAAATTCACACAATATATGTGTGTCTAGCAAGGCAAGTACACGTCTCCTTGTCTGTACTATGCAGTTCACTGTTGGGTTCTCCGCGATACTCTGATAAGACAGGTGTTCAGCCAGCAGGCAGAGTAAACGCTTATAACTGTACAACTCCAATTTCCCGCAAAAAAAGCCTTTCTTCCCCCCAAAAGAACACATTGTTTTAAGCGTCATGACGAACCGGAGGGTGCACTCTTGCAAACTACTGTGCTTTTCAATTTTCGAGTGGTCGCGACTGCCTTGTCGGAGTGCTCTGGACTCCCAGGTCGCGAGGGGGATGGGCGGTGTGCAGCGGGGCGTGGCGGGGTGTGGTGGGGCGCGGTGGGCGGGGCGCAGGCATTCTGTGGAGTTATAAATACCGAGCCCTTCTCACGCGGCTGGTCAAAGGGGTGTGACGTCACGGGCCAGAGCCATGCTGTCTGCAATCTCTCTCCCCATGCCATCCCCTAGCTGTCTCTTCTCGACTCCATCCCTGCCTCTCCTCACTCTACTCTCTCTCTCTCTCTCTCTCCGCCCTCCCCCCCCCCCCCTCCCCCCCCCCCCCCCCCCCCCCCCCCCCCCCCCCCCCCCCCCCCCCCCCCCCCTCTCCTCGGCATCCCTTCACCTACTCCACGTAATCATAACGAACTTGGATTCGGACGTGCCTTAGATTCCTGCTTGCTGTTGCTTAATAAAAACGAATAAAATCTGTACCTGAGGTTCTGAGTTAAAATTGGTTATTTTCCATTATTAGTTTTGGTGGTGGTTATGGTTGATCGTCCATATCGTCCATCGTCTCGACAAATTTCACGTGTTCTGTGCTGTGTCCGCGAGCATGTGATCCTTTTTTACCGTTTTAAAATGGTTCATACTTGACGTGGACAATAAATTCCCAAGCACAACTTCCCCCGCACTAAAAAAAATCAAACAAGACCACACATTTTTCGAATTGACGGGTGCCTGAGACTAACTCATGGTATGTGGCCGTGCCATGTTATGCTGCAATGTTGCACTAGGGCAGACGCGCGTCACCGTGGACGCCACACGTTCCAACGACAAACTTTTCTCGCTGAAACAGCGTGCATATGCGCGCCCTGGCCTGGGCGCTTCACTCCAAAGTTGCCCGCCGCGCTCCTCCCTCCCTGGCGCGCACCTCAGCCGACGTAGACATGGCATGCCGGCGAGACGAGCGCAGAGGCGACCTCACGACAAACACCCGGCAAACACCGACACGACACGGCGACCGCAGCAACACACACTCTGCTTTACATTGTAGCGACTACTTGTGGCGCCGAGCGCGGCCGCACACGCCCGCCCGCCGCCGCCCGTTTGTGTGAAAAGTATGGGTCGCAGGAGGGCTAGGTGGCGGGCTTGCGCGGCGGCCCGCACTCACAGCCTGTATCAGGAGTTTGCACCCCCGGCACGTCCAGGTCGACTAAGCGTACTCAGCCCCGGCCGCTTGCCACTTGGGCGTTAGTACCACTTCTGCCCCCCGCTTCCACGGCCCCCTCTCTTTACGGCCCCTTTATTACTGTGAATACGAATGTGTGTGCAGCTTTTGTTGACGTGACCCGACTCCCTCGAGCGCGTGGAGTAAACTGTCCCCACCTGACCGCCTGCGCTGAGCTCCAGCGCACTGCTCCGGTTCTGATCGTGAACTTGCAAAGACTAGTTCTCGAAATGAAGTGAATTGTGCCCGTACCGAAAACATGTATTGAATGCAATGAAAACGATTTTGAAATGCCCATGCAAGTACATTGAACACCCGGTAAAAGCGCGTTTTTCTTTCAGTCGTAACGTTCTCACTTGGCCGAGTGCGCGAATCGGGCTTCATTCAAATCGTGACAACTTGAATATACTACTTTACTTTGAATCACGATAAACGCCTTTTCAGCAGGACGTGTGATTCGAACGCCCCGTGGCGGGTAATCCACGTCGTGGAAAAACACGCTTAAACACGATAATCAGCCCAGCAGCAGCGGCGGTCGGCAGGGAAATCGGATAACATGCGAGCGGCTTAGGGCTGGCTTAGGAGGGCACCCCGGGCTCTAAGCACATCAGAGGCGGCAGCCCGCGGCTGCTCGGGGGCACTTATAGGGAAGTTTGCGTACCCCCTCCCCCCCTCCTCCCTGTCTCTCGTTTCTCGCACATGCCATGACATTGCCCCTAGGACCTTTCCAATCATTACCCACTTAGTATTTAGTTATACCAAACTCTCCGCACGCTACGCCCGCCCGGGCTCCGCACAGTGGCCTAGCTCACCCCTATCTCTTTCCCTCCCTGCCCCCGCCCGCCCCCACACGTGTCAGAACATCAGGTTAAGTTTGCGGGTGGAGTCGCCCCGGGGGTAGAGAGAGGCGCCTCCTCTTCCCTCTCTGCATTGTGTCCGACACCTGCCCGGCATGGCCTGGCACGGCGCGGACGGCCCGTGCTGTCGAGAAACACCAGCTCGAAACAGGAAGCGGAGGGCGTTGATCACTGTGAAAAATCACACATTTCTGGTCATTTACAACATATATTTGTAATTTCACCTTTACAAACGGGTGTTTTGAATCTTCGAGCGGTTTCGTTAATATATAGTACTTGTATACAAGTTCTCTCTGCTCGCCGAATAATTCCAAAGCCGTCCAAAGTAATACGTAGTTCAAAACCTTTTTATGTTGTAACTAAACAATCCGAAATTGTACAACGATGGCCGATGAAGGCCCTGCACCCGCATCTTCTGGGTTGCAAGTCAACTTTCTTTTCTTCTAAGAATTACAGCTGGAGGAATGATCGCTACGTTAAAATATGCAAATGGTATTGACGAACTACCACGAAATTGTTATACGTCACCATCTCCATACATTATTGTCATTATTCTAAGCGCCTTGGGGCCCGCCGGGTAGTGGCATCTCTGTGCCATCCGCTGTGCCATCTGTGCCATCCGCCCCATCTGTGCCATCCGTCCCGCCGGGCCATCTGTACCGGCTGCCGCCGTCGCGCGGGGGAGAGAGAGAGTGAAGGGCTGGAGGGGCACGGCTTGCCTGAAGGGGCGCGGAGTTTTACTGCGGCATCGGGCCAAGAGTGTCCTCCCGATGGGTCATGGGTCCAAAGAGGGTACAGAGGGCCAGGCAGCCGGAGGGCCGGCCGGAGGGGTCAGCGAGCGAGAGGTAGGGCGGGACGCGGGGAGGACCCGCGGGGGCCATAAGGGACAGCGACAGCGGGGGGCTCGCAACAAAACGGGGATCGGGCGTTCTAATCCTGCGCGGACACACCTTACGCTAGAGGCAACCCATGTCAGAGTTTGGAGTTTGGAGTTCGCCAAAATAGAAATGTCGGCGCCTGGCATAGAGTGACGCACCCAGCGCACAGTTTGTGCGTCGTGCGCGAACTCGAGTGGGGGAAGTGGTAGCGTCTGATACGTGGGTGAGATCGGCACGGCCGACGACACGGCAACGCCACCGCGGCACGCTCTGCGCTCACGGCTAAAAATATCCGCCTGGACCGGGCATCGATCCCGCGGCCCCGCGGCAACGCCTGGCGTGGCCAGGCCGAGCCTCCCCACGTACACGTCCTACGCGTAGGAGGCTCGCCATGCTGCCAGTACCCGACCCGGGCCCTCCTTCCTTCTCTCCATCCCTCTGCCAGGAAGTGGTGGGCCTGCTAGCGCGCCCGCATCGCTGCATCGCGCATGTAGAGCCCAGTGCATCGCCTCGAATAGCCATTCTCTCCGCTCCCGCGAACCAACTGACATTGTTGCGATCCGGAAGACAGACCGGACGGCAAAGCGGAGGCGGAGGAGTGAGCGATAAAGAGAGGGGGTGGTGGTGGGGCTGAGTGTAGTGCGAGCTCCCCCCCCCCCCTCCCTCCTTGTTGTTCTCCAGAGTTTGATGTTTATTTATTTTCTTGAATCAGAGCGTTGGCGCGGCGAAAGACATGGGGGGGGGCGGAATCACTCCCAGCCTCCTCCCATAATTGACGGCGTCGAGATCGGCGCGGCCGGCGCTGCTGCTGCGGGCGTAACGCCGGGCCTGATTTGATTCACTTCAACAAGGAATTGGGGTCCACTTCAAACTCGCCCCTTCGCTTTACTTCCACGTGCCTCTACTCTCTCTCTCTCTCTCTCTCTCTCTCTCTCTCTCTCTCTCTCTCTCTCTCTCTCTCTCCATCTCCCCCTCCCCCCCTCACTGCCTTCGCCCTTGCTTACGGCACGGCCTCCCCCCCCTCCCTCGCGCCTCGCTCCCTGCTGCCGGACGGGCCACCTTTATTTCACACGCCTCCCTCCACCCTTCGCCACGCCACGCTCCGCTCACCCTCGCCGCCTTCGCTCAGGGGGTTCTGACTACCAAATAGGTCTTCTCATCTCTTGAAACTTTGGAGGATCACTTAATTTAAGGGCTGTTGGTGGCTTGCCAGCGGCGCCCTCGCGTGGCGTGGCAGATGAAGCGGGGCGTGGGCAGGAAGGGAGAGTAACCGGATGCGCAGTGGACGGTGTTGATGTTGCGAGTTATCCCTTCGGGGCACTGAGGGGAATACGAGCGAGATATGTGGATTGAATGATTGATTGATAGATTATTTATGCAGGCGGTAGCGTGCACACTCTCCTGAATACAAAGAATGGTATTTGTCATACAAGGTATACACATGGGAGTATTACTGGAAATACGAGAGTGCTATCTAATGCCCTTTTCGTGGCCTGCTTAGCCAAATTGTGCCACTTCAAAGGCACTTCTGGCCTCCAAAAGTGCTATTTGCAGCAATTTTTTTGCCTTTACAGAGGCATTGTATAATGCAGTGGCACCTATAAAAGGTGTTTTGCAACACACTTGTTTTTTCAGGTATAGAGTAAATGCTGCATACATGGATACACTTCGGCAAACGGGGAGAGCGATAGAAAGAGGAGGTGGATGGACCCAAATGAGGGGCGTCATCGCGCTGCACGTGATCGCGAAGTGTAGGTGGCAGCAGTTTAAGAGGAAGGGGGAGGGGGGAGAGTTAAGGGCGTTGTTCCCTTCAACTCCTGGCGCAATGCCGCCCTGGACGGACAGTCTGGGCGGGTGTGGCGTAGCGAGGCGTGG
>NW_026267208.1:871622-881024 GCF_000697945.3 Frankliniella occidentalis | reverse complement strand
CGTTGAAATGGAATCTATCTTGGGATATTGGGTTTTCGGCTCATGCCCCGTAATCTCGTTTTCTTTTGTGTGGGCCCTAGACTCCACCCCTCCCCTCTCTACCCTATCCTCAGTGGGAGTGGTGTAAGGGGACTGTGAAGTAAAGGGTGTAGGAGTTTAGAGGCAGGGGTTTGGCCGGGTTTGGCAAATGCCGAAGACTGCACTCACTATCGGTGGTTTACGGATATGACGCTTCCCTCGAAAGTGTGCCCCAAAACGCGCTAAAGACGTTCCAACATTTTTTAAAATTTTGGCCCACCTTTATTTTCTGCCAGACACGACCAGGAGTGTAGGGACCTGAACGTCCGAAGGCCCGCGGGCCGGGCACGGTGTGTTTGCCAATAACACATTGCGCGCCGACTATTGTCTGCTCGGCGTTTGGATGTGCAATCTGCATTGCTGAGAATGAGGGCGCGTTTGTTTGCTGCTGCGCACTGCTGTGATGCTGCCTGCCACCCTATCCGCGCTCGCTTCACCACCCCGCCACCCTTCCAGCTCTCTTCCCCCTCCCCTCCGCGCCCTCCACGCTTTGTCTTGGTCGAAATGGCCGACACAATACATGCCGTATTGCTGGACTTAGCTTCGACATGAGCATTTATGACTGCAGTAAATTATACACTGCAAAATACGGCCCCACATGTGTGTACCACTGGGCTCTGGTTGTGCGTCGCTATTGTGCCGTTGTGTTCCATCCATATTATTTTTTTCCAGAGAAAATGAAGATGAAGTGAGTCCTTGCCCTCCTCTGGCCGGCTCGGACTCCGAGGTGCCCTGAAACCTGCTGCAAGGGAAAGGGAGCCCAAGGGCCAGGCGGGCTTTTGCTTGGTATTTGGTACAGAACGCTTTTGCAGCGAACTCTGAAGCTGCCAATGAATGGGTAGGGGGTAGGCTGAAAGAGACCGCGCGCCCGCGTGGTTGGTGGTTGCACTGCTCGCCCGCTCCCAGTTCGACCCCGCTTCGGAAAGAGAGAGAGAGAGAGAGAGAGAGAGAGAGAGAGAGAGAGAGAGAGAGAGAGAGAGAGGGGGGGGGGCTCACCTCCGCTGGGATCGCTTGGCCCGTCCTAATTAGTGGAGTGGCGCGGGGGCGGCGCCGTGCGAGGCCAGGTCAGGCTAGCTAGCCAGCAAAAACGCACACACCTCCCATCCCATAGGACACCAGTTTTTTTCAAATGACATTTGATCTTTGCCGTGGTTTTGACGAATTTGTTCCAACAATTTTTTAGAATGGCTTTGACAAAAATCTGACGTCGCTCAAAAGTTGTT
Source organism: Frankliniella occidentalis (assembly GCF_000697945.3). Classification (NCBI taxonomy): domain Eukaryota; kingdom Metazoa; phylum Arthropoda; class Insecta; order Thysanoptera; family Thripidae; genus Frankliniella; species Frankliniella occidentalis. Next base: position 879,723 of record NW_026267208.1, on the reverse strand, counting down.
TGCATAATCCTCACTTTAGTTGAGCGACGGTAAATTTCGTCTCTCTAATCTAAGATGAGACTTCTCCAGCGATTCTAGTGGTGTCCTTTTTTCGTCAACCGAAAAGCAGTGAACCGCTCTCCTTCGTCTTCCGCCTACCCGACAGTAATGGTCAGCTGATAGGCCATAAGTGCTGGGCGAGGCGTGCCTGTCTCACTGTTAATGTCATTTCACGAAAATAATCTTAAACGAATAGTTCGTAATTGAAATTAACGATTATTATTCGTCAGTTACGGTTACGAACTGTTCGTAGCGGTATAAAACAAACTATTCATAAAATCATGATTTTATAGTGTCAAATGATCAGAATGTTAGAATGTTTGTTTTAAAAATTCTTGTTTCCAGGATGGTTTTTTTTAGGACAACAACCGAGTTACAAACTGTTCGTCATTTTACGAATGTATTCGTCCCTTTTAAATATATTTAAAAGGTTATAACGAGGAATTTGTGTACAAAAGTTAACAGGGCATCACTGGTAAAAATAAGGTGCTAACTCCTACCTTTAAAAGGAACTAAGGGTTTAGTGCCTTTCCAAAGGCTTACTAAAACTGCCGAAGGCACTAGTTTTTAGCACCCTTTTGGCTGTTTAGTACCCTATTTAGTGCCTTTGAAAGGCACCAAACTCAAAATGTGGTTAGTGGCCCAGGAAAGGCACGACTTAGCACCTTTGTTTTACCAGTGATTTTTTTGTCAAATAACGATATAATTTCCAACAGTGCTGTGCTTTGCCTGCTCTCACCAGTTCTCGCCGCTCGCACTCCCGCGGTTGGCTGTATTATTTCCAGATCTTCCATACATTTCCAGGGAGTTTCGACTTGAATCCTGTTAATGAAAGTGGGCTTGGGCAGCGAGTAGGAGGGGCAAGGGCCTTGGCCAGGGCTGTTTGTTGACTGTCTGCTTGTTCCCTCCAACTCCGACGGCCGCGGCCGCACCGGAAAGAGAAAACAATTTCCGGACCCAACGTGTTCAAAAATAAACGTGAAAGTAATATTTTGCAAAATTTGTTTGAGGGACTTCAATTTTCCTTAAAATACACTCTAAATGTGGGGGGGCAATTTTTTTACTTAAGTTGTGCACTGTTAAAAGCTTACAGTGATTTTCACCGTAAGCTACAGCAGTAAAGGCCGGCAGCACTGTAGCTTACGGTAATAGTAACTGTAAGCTACGGTGAATTTCACCGTTAGGTAGAGTGAATCTCATCGTAAGCTATAGTGCTGTAGGCTTTCACTGTAGCTTACGGTAAAAATCACTGTTATCTTTTAATAGTCTGTCTTTGCGCACACCTTTTTACGAAACAAATTTATATTCAGTACAAGTTGTTCCAAGGATAGGTACGAATGTACAAATGCATTGTTTTGCATGTAACGTGGACACAAATTTGTATTTGATTTAGATGCGCACAAAGACTTCTCTCGTTTTTGTACAAAATTTGTCCCTGGCCATTTAGTGTGTAGTTAGTTGGAAGCTCCCTGGGGCGCTCCTCCGCCCGCTCGGCAAGGGAGAGGAAAACAGCAACTAGTATCCAGCCAGCCCTCTGGCTCAACCGCGGACCTCTGCGGCGTGTGGAAATTGTGCGCATAGGCTTAATTACGTTATCCTCTACCTTTACTCTTCCTCTCCCTCCTCCTTTCTCTCTCTCTCTCGCTCGCTCTCCAACTGCGTCCTCTCTAACTCATTCCGCGTCCTCTGCTCACCCTCTCTATCTCTGCATTCAGTCATTTTTTCCCTCCACATACTCTCTTGCTCCACGTTCTGGAGCAGCGTCAGCAGCAGGCGCCAACAACTTTTCTTCCCACTCGGGAACAAAACTTGCCTACGGATTCATACAAACTTGTTGGTCACGGATTACGGTCGGATTAAGCGCGTGAGGTCGGATAGAGTCAGGAAGCCCAACAGGTTTGTGTGCGACGCGCTCGACTCGTGAAACTGAAACGGGAGCTTTGCGTCGTCCTTTTTGCAAGCCGGTAACTTCCGCGGAAACGTGTGATTAGCGACTATTGAAAAAGTATATCCGCGACAACCTTCACCAAAAAAAGAAAAAAAAAAAAAAAAACGTAAAAAAAGTTTTAGCTCTTTATCTTTACGCTGGCTCCGCACGGTGGCCGTCCTCGCGCCGCGAGCCGCACCTCTTTAATCAGCTCGTGTCATCGGTGTCCCGCAATGCTGCGGCGCCACTTTTAAAAGCAGGTCTTTACAGACTCGGCCGCCGCATGGTCCGGGCCAGGCAGAGAGGAGTACCGTGCCGCGACATAGAAGTGTTTTTGATTGAGGACCGGATATGATTTCCCACGGTGCCTATGCTAGCCCCCCCCCCCCCCCCCCTTTTGCCCTTTCCCTCCTGCGCGCGACTGGGTGGTATGATTTACGAGCGAGTTGTTTGCCTCAACTACAAGTGAACACTACGTTGCGTACGCGCTCTCTAACTCTCTCTCTCTCTCTCTCTCTCTCTCTCTCTCTCTCTCTCTCTCTCTCTCTCTCTCTCTCCCCCCCCCCCCCCCCCCCCCCCCCCCAATCCAAATATCTCTTTCTCTTACTCACACAGCCACACGTACACTGTGAATTCATGTTACGTCCAATAGGTAAAATCTTGATGTCACATTCGTTTTAATGTGGCTCAGTCAGGCAAACGACTGTAAATTATGAAGTCATTTCTTTGAACCAGGTAGAAACAAATTTTTGATTTTTTAACTAAATGTTATTAATTTCAATATGTCATATTCTTTGATACAGGGCAGGTGATCCACGCCGTCATTTTTAATGCTTATAGTGTACCGGATTCAGGCATGCGCACGGGCTTTGCCTACCGTCCCATGCTGTGGCGCCTTACGGCTCCGTGCAAGTATGCAACCCGTCCCTGCACTCATGAATCCGGTACAGTATAAGGAGGGGAAAAGACGGCGCAGATCACCCACCCTAACGATAGACTTATTTTCTTGTTTCAATATTTTTGACTCTGAAGTAAAGTCAAAAATTCCTTTGCACATAACCAGTTGAATTGCTTTGATTCAAAGATCATGTTCTCTGGGTGTACGTGAAAAAAATACCTCTTTCGCAGATAAAGGAATGTGAGGTCAGGGTGGTCCTCAGACCCCTTTATATTTTATGCTTTACCGGATGAGGGCGTGCGGACGGGTTGCATAATCCCGTGTAGAAGTATATATCAGCTGCCCTGGTATTTTCGCTAGTATTCTTAGCACTGAATATGATGCGAGGTGATCAAAATATAAATGGTAAAAATGTTTTTCAACAACGCCACTACATATTTATATATTTTTAAGATTCCTCACTGAAATATGCCGCTGACGCGCACAATCCGTCTCTCGCTACGGAGCGTTTCCTTCACCTTTTTTCCCCCTCTGGTGCACGCTGCATTGATCCTCTTGTGGCAATTCGTTTTTCTCAACCAGCACACAATCGGCGGTATTGCAAATCCACCCCCTCCTCCCTTTATTGCAGCCGACCACATTCCTCGCCGCTATTATTACACCGCGGTCGGATGCTAGCGTCGAGGTTTCGACTTTACAATTTATTTTTTCTCTTCCCCTTTTGTTTTTCCCGCTTCTTTTAACTTCGTTTATTTTCGGTTTTTATCCCCCCGCCCTGCCCCTTATGGAATCGAACTGTCTCTTTTTCGTCGCACCCATTGCATTATCGTGCGTCAAAAGAGCTGCGGCGCGGAGGGGCAGCGGTCCGTCCATCTGCCCGTCCGCGAGTAGCACGACGGGCGTTGCGGGGCGCGGTGAAGCGCTCCGGGTCTGCCTAGTCTGCAGGGCAGTTGGCAGCGCAAAATTAGGTCATGTTTTATCGCTCGAATCAGTTCGGGTGCGGATAGGGAGGGGTAATGGCGCTAGCAGATGCAAGGGGAGGGGGGGTTGGGAGGGGGTGATGGGGGTAGGGGTGCTGATTGCCATTTGGCGCTTCCTTCCATGAATTTCCTGAGTTTCATTGCGTTCGTTCGCGAGTCGTGTGGTGACTGAGGGCAGTGGTGGCGTGTAGCGGTCCCGCTCACCCTATAAACAGTTACTGACTGAATCACGCAGGCACATGGCACCCGCCAAAAAAAGAATGAAAAAGGAAAAGGACGGACGAGGAGCTTCTATGGCTCCAACATTTCTGGTACATCGGCATTTGCTTCTTTCTTGGACAGCCAGTCCACATCTCCATTATGAGCCGGTGTGCGAATAGGAACACAAGGCCAGTAAAGGATTGATTAACAATTCAGTGAGTTCGATGGGAACGATGAAAATTATTCATATGTTGCCAGGCACGGAAATCCAAACTTGGTGGGAGCACTCACAGCATGCTGAAGCTTAACTCTTCGAGGTATGACAGAGTGGAGAGAGAGTCTGCCTGTGCCATTTTCACCTCCTGGTCCTTTCCCTGAAGGGCCTCGCAACGCATTTGTAGTAATTGGTGAGATCGTTAGAAGAGCTATTACGCCGTTGCCTGCGTTGCCATAGTTTCGGTTTTATTCCTAGACAGACGGTCTTAAAAACTTGAAATTTTAATTAGAGATCCCATTATTCATTTTTAAAGAAACAATGCAGCCGACTGACGGCGACACTGCAGTAAATTACTGGACCGCCATACTCGCGCGAATCGAATCGTTGCAGTGTAGCAGTAATTTGAAACGACAAAGAAGCGCTGGGGCCGTACAGTCACCACAAAGGGCGTGCTATATTTGAAACGCTTTCTGTCCGACTCCTCAGCCTTCCCTCTGGGACCCGGAAGCTCCTTGTTGCCGGTTTTCTGTGTTTACTATTCTTTCGCGTGTGAAACACGGCTGCACCATCAACGTTGCAACGCAAGCACACAAAGGGCAAAGTGCAAAAACAAAAAAAAACAAAACAAAAAAATTAAAAAAAAGAGATTGGACGGGAAGCCGAGCGGTAGGAAAGAAAAGGAAGGGGCGGCGTTTCAAAGAGCTTCGGGCTCATGCCTGCGAGTCATAGTGTGTATGTACCGATGTTGTTCCCTCCAGCGTGGAAATTCTTGAGCACCGGCATCTGTGACTGGACGCACAAACATTGCTATTCATGCCTGGCACAGTAAAACGGTAGCTCATATTCAGGGTGCACTGTAAAAAGCTTACGAACTAAATACTTTGCAACGTTACGAACAATTTTCGTTCTTTGTATTGCAAAGAAATTGTTCGTATTGCAAAGCGATTGTTTGCAAGGCTAGACGGGTCTTACGAACAATCGGTTTGCATTACAAACTATTTGTTCGTAAGCTTACTAACAATTAGTTCGTAATACAACGCTTCAAAATCCTTCGTAAGCTACGAACCTTTTGGTTTGCATTACGAACCTATAGTTCGGAAGCAATTTACAGTGTGGGTGATCCGCGCCGTCGTTTTTAATGCTCATGCCACCAGCCCGCACGCAAGACGCGAGAATCCGGCCCAGTATAAGCAGAAAAATAACTCTCCCATTCTGTATTAACAGCAAAAGGTCTTGTTTTCCTTCTAGAGGCACTAAAGCATCATAGTACACGCTAACAGTGTTTGCATATTTTTGTGCAAATATGTAAGTGCTAAATTAACACTTTTAGTTCCTTACATTCGTTACGTTACGTTCCTTCATTTTAGGAAGAATTGCGTTTGTAACGTACCGTGCAAAGGATCTGGAACCACCACATAACAAAAGGATTTTCTTCGTATTATAAAAAGCGTCAGTTTCTAAACAGACGCGTGCTCTTCGTATTACAAAGCCGGAACCCTTTGTAATGCAAAGTTCTTGTTTGTATTAAAAAGGTTCCAAATGCTTTGTACGTTACGAAGAGCAGTTCTTTTTAACAAACTTACAGTGAAATCTACGTTTTGTTTGAACAAATTTGTGTGCAAGAATTCATGTGATATCGTAGAAATCAAAGCTGAAATGTGTGGGAAAAAATGTCCGCTTAAATTTTTGCAAATAAATAAAGAAACAAATCCCGTTTGTGAGCACCTTTCAAGTCACAGTTTTGTGTGTATAATAGCGGGGCGTGCGGGGTGGACGGGGGCCGCATCGTCGGTCAAGACGTCAGGCATTGCGTGTGCTTGCTCAGGCTTATGAACCGCACCGTGGTTCGCTGTACCAACATAAGGAGGCGTGCAAACACAGCAAAGCGGGGCGACTCTGACTCTCGAGGCCGAGGAGGCGGCCAGAGGAGAGCCGTGTTGGGGGAGGGGGGGGGGGGAGAAGGGGAAGTGAGGGGAGGGGTGTAGGAAGAAGAGAGGCACTAGGTGCCAGGCCGGGAAGGTAAATAAAGGACGTTTTAGAGAATGGGATCCGAACAAAAGACCCCCCCTTCCCCTTCCTTGTTCCCCTAAACATTCCACCACCAGGTGCCATCATGCAGGCGAAGGAGGCGGGGGAGGGCTTGCCCTGCGACCCCCTCTCTCCCCCCGCCCAACCACCCAGTCTCCCTCGTTAAAATCCCTCGGATCAATTCCCATTTTGGACTCATCGGTTCGCCAGTCGCACTCCGGGAGTCGCGCTCTCTCCCTGTCCGAAGCGGAGGTGGTGGGTGATGACTAAATGCCATGTTCGTATCGCCCCCTCCCAACCCCCTCCCTCACCACCCATTCCCCCGAGTGAGCCCGGCGGGGCGACAATCTACCGAAATCTCACCCCCCCCCCACCTCCACCTCTTTCACACCGCTGCCTAATGAGCGAGCAGGCAGCGTGACGTCATCGACTTTTTTACCGCGCCACATTTTCAATTTCCATCGACGCGCGCACGCGCGTTGGACAGGAGGCTCGGGGTGATTATGCGGTGATGTTTCTCCGTCCGCGCGCCCGCAGAGGAGGGAACACCCCTCGGGACGGGGCGTGTCGGTGGCGGGGCCTGCCGGGGCCGGCCGGTGCGGTCCGGTGGCTGGTGACCCTTATAATGAGCAGTCCGCGGGCCCCAAATTACTGGGGGTTCTTGGGCGGAGGGGTCATCACGCCAGCCATTAATCTAGCTAAGCCCCCCCCTCCCTCTCCCTCGCCATCCTCTACTCCAGGGCGGCACTCGTCACACACAGCGGAAGACAAACGGTCTCACGTCGCCGTGTGCGTTGTGCCCTTAGCGACCGCCCACACTGCGGCGCTCTTGACTGATTCTCCTTTTGTTTCACGTGTGTTTCAGGTAAGACGGTGCCCGTGCCTCCCGCCTGTATATGATGGGATAGGGTGTACCTTTAGAAGTGATCCTGTAGACGGAAACCCTCGCCGAGCGACCCGTTCCGTAAGTTCCTCCTCCCCTTTGTTCCGTCGTTCGCCGTCGTTCAATTGCGGAACGACCTTCTCCGGAAGAAGAATACTGTGAAAAGTGTTAGTAGGTTTCACAGGTATTGCAGTCTAGACTTGGTTTCATTCGACGAGCAAGCATTGCCTTTCTTAAACTTATTTTACCGAACGTGAACTTGCAACATCACGATTTTATACATACATCGGAGTATGGACCTAGTTTAAGGTTACGTCGTGTTTTCCCGTATAACTGGATTCCTCGCTCGATTCTCCATGCTAGGGTCGGCCCTCGCACCGCCACGTGTCAGCCCCCCCCCTCCCCCTTTTCCGCCAACCCTTAACTCACTCACTCCAGCCACGCTAACGGTCAAGCAGGGAAAAAAAGCAAAAAAAAAAAAAGCTGAGACGCGCCGTTGCGCCGTTTGCCTTTTGTGAGGCGAGATTGACAGCGCCGGCGGCTTAATTCTGCCGTGGTGCGCCATTGTGAGTCGCGGCGACATGTGCGGCGATAGAGCGGGCTGGGGCGGGGACGCGACGGGGACATCGGGGGAAAACACGCGCTCGTGTCGCCTTTTGTAAGGGCATTGTGGGGGACTGGGAAACAATGGCGGTGTACTCCGCGCCGCCGGCGGGGAGTCCTGGGCAGGGCGTGAAAATCGAGATCAGCTCGGGGCGGTAAGAACTTCTTTGTCCCATCAGTGGGGCTCATTTCCTCGGCAGAAGTTTCTATTTTATGACGAGCTGAGCTGATCAGGGAGCTGGCTGGCTGGCGGCGGGCGGGGAGTGGGCTGGTTGGGGGTGGCGAGGGCGCTGCGGCTGCCCCAGGGGGAAACTACTGCCGGCTG
>NW_026267208.1:869614-871542 GCF_000697945.3 Frankliniella occidentalis | reverse complement strand
AGGGGGGGAGGCGCTCGCTCGCTCTTGAGGACTACCGTATCAAGGTCGAGATTTAAGGCACAAAGTTGGAGCTTTTTCACAGACGACGAATTTCAGCAGCCAAACCGTGTTATTGGGTCGTAAAAACGTCGCGAGTCGCGCCGCCGCCTGCCCCCGCCGCCTAACGGCTTATTACTTTTACTCGCGCGCGGGGGGCAGGGCCCTGCCCGGCGCGGCCCGGCGCGCGCTCTTGGGCCCCGCGCTCAGCGCCCGCCACTGTCGCGATCCTCGTGCGAAAGCCCCCGCAGAAAACTCCCCCAGGACCCCATGGGAGGGAGCTTTGTGGGAGGACATTCGGGCCACTGGGCGAGTGGCGCCCATAAGATCGAGGCTCGCTTGCGCCTTAAATTGCGGGCATCGAGGGGGAGCCGTCGGGCCGTTGGTGTGCTGCCGGCTGCCGGCGGCCCGCGGACTTCGAGACGGATCGGGTCACGTCCGGATGTTGGCAAGACACCAACCCCGCCTGCTGGCGACGACCAATCCGCCTCCTCCCCGCTGGCTATCGCGTTCCAGCGGGGAGCGCGCTGAGCAGCACAGCCATCTCCCCCCCCCCCTACCCTTCCCCGCGAACTCTCCTCGTCACCCCTTCCTCTGTTGTGCACTCTTCCTGACGTTCTTTCAATCATGACTTTTATTTTTTTGCTTTTGCGGACCGACTACCAGTGCTTCCATAACGGCTGGCTCGAGCTGGCTGGTCACGGGCTCTTGTATTTTGCCCGAATTTAAAATAACTGTCACACTCATGAAGTGTGCGGGCTGTCACACGGGCTGTTTCCAATTCGGGTAAAAGAAAAGAGCCCTTGACAGCCAGCCCGTTTGGAGGCACTGCCGGCTACTGGTTTGCTTATCGAACGATACTAATAGATGCCCGGCGTCCGGTCCATCCAACTCGCGTCAAATTGCAAATACGACGATGAAAAGAGGAAAAGAGTCCGCCTGCCTGCCTAGTATAAACTCTCTCTCCCTCACTCTTCTTTGGAGGGCATAGACTGTCGAGCGCACACGCCGGGCGCGTCACGAACACGTGATGCAGTGCTTTGAGATGGGTCGACTATGTGTCTCGGCCGATCAGATTCAAATCCTTCCCGCGCCCTACCCGCTCTTTTGCCGTCCCCACGAATGGGTCGTCCGCATAAAAAAATAAAAAAACAGACAAGCAAACAAATAACTTTTTTGGCGTGTGTGTATGTTTTTGATGGCGGAGCGACTTTCACGCCGGCGGCCTGGGAAGCGGTGGGTAGGCAAGCCCGCCGGGCAACCGGGTGGGGCGCGTGGTCTACCCGCCCGTCTGCAGGCGCTCCGCCACACTCCGCCGCGCCCCGCCGTGTCGCTATGCAAAGCAGGGCGTGGGTAGAGTCCTGCAGGCGTGGGTAGTGCGGCTTGGCGGGTTGTGGCGGGGCGGAGGCGTGGCTGCGCGTTGGCCGTCTCGTCCTCGGCTCAAGTGCCATCACCGCTATCGTAACGTAACACGCGGCGAAGTGAGTGGGCGGAGTGCCTCCCCACAGGTGTCGCCCCGCTCCTCCTTCCCCTCCTTCCCTTCGCCCATTTCGCTCATTCTCTACGACGTGCCATTTGTTTGGTTCGAGCGCGCGCGGGAAAATCCGAAACGCGCTGAAACGAAACAAACGGCTCGCGTGGAAAATCGAAACGCACGTAAAAGCGGTAATGTGAAGTTGTTTTTGGGAAGTGGCAAGAGAACGGTGGCAGCGGTGGTTGTGGGCGATGGATAGCGCCGGGGCGAGCACTGCAGCTCTCTGCGGTGCGACAAGCCGCGCTCAGGCCCAGCCCGCCCCACCCTGCCCCACCCTGCCCCACACCGACGTGTCAGTCTAAATGACTGATAACGTAACGATAGAGCTGATCCCGCCGGCTGCAGCGGGAGACGCATC
>NW_026267208.1:861698-868859 GCF_000697945.3 Frankliniella occidentalis | reverse complement strand
TCTCTCTCTCGTCCCTCTGCGTCCTCCGTACCCACTCGCGGCAATTATTCATGTTGGTGGAACGTGTGGTGCCACCGCCACCATGTGCTGCTAGGATGACAGACGCTACTCGTCCCTTATTGCCGAGGTGTGGTGTCTTATGCCAGCTCGTCAAGTGTCACGCCATTTTTTTTTCTTTTGTTTTGCAACGACGGCATGTTTTTTCTTCTTCTCTTTTGTGGGGCTCTATCGCGTTTCTGATTGTGCTGTTCCCTGGTGCAAAGCCACACCACCCCAGAGGAGGCATTCATTGTCGTGCGAAATGGCCTCAAATTTTGTTCGACCTCATGCCTGCCAACCTCGCCCTCTTCTCCCCTCCCCCTTTATCCCCCGGGGGACCCGTAGCCTTAAAATGCCTCGCGTCAGATTTAGTAGGGGTTAGTTCCGCCAGAGATATATATATACGACCTGCGCGCACGCGCGTGCGTGCGTGTGTGCGTGTGTGCGTGCGCTAGTTCATTGTAATACTCTTTCGGCCAACAGGTAACAGCCTTCGCCCCTAAAGGGGCTCCGAAAGGGGGCGGGGAAAAGGCTGAGGAGAGGGGTGACGATGGCGAACTGCGGTCTCTGCTAACAAACTCTACCTCGGCCTTATCGGATAATGGGCTGGGAGGGAAAAAAGAGTGCAAAGACCACGGGGAGGAGGAGGGGGGGGGGCGCCGCATACTCTACACTGCTGCCTTCATTCATTCCCTCGCTTTCTCCTTGTCTCCCTCAATGCCCCCTCTCCCTCGCCCTCTCTCTTCCCTTTCTATTCGCCCTCTTACCGCACCTCGCCGCTTCTTAATAGCCTCCCCAGTTTAAATAGTTTAGCGCAAACCACTTGCGAAGACTGCATGCTTGTTTGCGCTGTTGTTGGGCTCGTCTAATTGGTGTTGTTGGCCGCGGCCGGCCGGCCCGGCTCCCTGTCTGGCACTTGACTGCGCTCTCGCCGCGCTGATGACTCCGCTTTTAGCCTCGGCCCTAGCTGCTCCTGATGACTTCGGTCTAGTTGGACTTGAAGCCCGGCCCACAAACAAGCTGCAGTTTAATCTTTCTCGCGCCTGACCGATCGTCGTCGTCGTTGCGATGCCGATCTTTATTGACAACACCGCAAGCCCTTTAAAAAATATTGCTTTAAACCTTAATTTTTGTACGAGCAGGAATAACCTTGTGTCTGTTACGGCTTGGTGTTTTCTATTTATAGGCTGAATTAAAAATGGTGTTCATTTGGATTTTCGTCTTAAGCCCGCACCCGCAGTCAGAGAACAGCATTACGTAAAATATCAGGAATTAAAAGAGATTTCTTTCATCGTTATTTTTCTCTCCCTTCAAAAGGAAAAATCGGAAGGCCTCTCACGTTGAGTGCCTGCTTGCCAAATCCTTTGAGTCAAAGTTTGAACGGGCTGGGCTGCTCTCTACGGGACGTGCTTTCTTGCCTTCGCTATTTGACGTTTGTCGATCACAGGGGCGGGGGGCCAGGGCTCCTCAAAAGAGGTACATGGTTTCTGGTCGGCCAGAGGAGAGAAAAAAGAAAGAAAGAGAGAAGAAGAAAAAAACTGCGCCAAACTAAATGAACCCTGCTGCAGTGTGGCCTTAACGCCCCCACCCACTAGGAACTGACACCTTGACAGGACCGCATTAAAATCTGTGAACTGATAAGAAAATAACTTTACGTCAAAACTGAGAGAAAAACGGCCATATCACATTTCTTTTGCACCACATTAAGAAAACTTGGCCTATTCAGTGATTTGGGGCAGTTATCCGTACATTATTCCGAAACGGCCTGAAAGAGACGCCCCTCTGCTTCATTGTTTCCGCCCGCGGCAGGAAAACGCCTTCGATAAATCATGAGTGACGGGGCGTTCAAACGCCCCTTCCCCTTGTCTAGGGCTGGGCGCGCCGCGTGTGTTTGTGTGCGTGTGGGGGGGATTTATTGCATTTGCAAGGGACCAACCAACAGACTCTACCACGAGAGAGAGAGAGAGAGAGAGAGAGAGAGAGAGAGAGAAGGGGGTAAAGGGAGGAGATCTAGGGTGATGCCTACACTAATGTCGTTGCCTCCGGGCTGTGCCACGCCCCTCCGCCACGTCCCACCACGCCACGCCACGGCCAAGCTACGCCACGCTTCGCCACGCTTCGCCACGCTTCGCCACAGCACGCCACTCCCCGCCGCGGTCCTTTAGCGCCGAGCTATAGACAGAGCACCGCGAGGATGAACGTCCGGACATTATCTGGCTGGAGCACGTGGCGTCCATCGAAAAGGTTGCAGCGAGACGGTTGTGAAGGTGCGGGTGACGTGACATACCACTCCCTGCACCATCGTCTCTGTGTATGTGTTCAGCATCTCCACTCCATCGAAGTTGCACTCGAAATTTCATGTGGGGTCCTGCAATTCGTATTGTCAAAAGTACACGGCTTTATGATAAATTAATCCTAATTTCTGCCTACTTGTGTTTTGTGACACCTTCTATCTATTTTTTTTTTTTGTGAAGATGCAGCTGTTATTACAACGTTTTCGTCTTAAATTTCCGGTGAAAATTTGCAGGTTTTTAAAAAAATTAGCGGATTTTCAAGTTAGCCGAATGCTTTCCTGAGAAGCAGTTTTCTCTCGGGGCTCAGAGGGCGAGGAGGAGAGGAGGGTGTTCGGTTCGTTGACCATGTTTCCTCTACCCGTTGTACTCGACCCTCCGCGACCTGCGAATACAACGCCTTGCTCCCCCTTTACTTTTCACCTCTCCCAAGGTCCTGTAATCATGGTAATTAATTTGTGCAGCTGCTCGCTCAGCATTGTGCCGCTTGCATCTTGCAGTAGGGACCCTCTACTGTTTCAGCAGAGAGGCCCCAAGCCCAAGCCTTTATTGTTGGCTCCATTCGTGAAATAACTCTCTCTCTCTCTCTCTCTCTCTCTCTCTCTCTCTCTCTCTCTCTCTCTCTCTCTCTCTCGAGCGGGCGCACCCCCTTCCTCGACTTTGCCCTCCCCAATGCGCACAGGGATCTTGTGAAATTTGGCTAGTCCCTACCCTAGCGGCTCCCTTTTTATTGGTCTCTCTCCCTCTCTCTTCCTCCCTGCTCGCCCTGTCCCCCTGTTTAGCATGGTCTGCTTAGCACATTAACAACAAATTTTCCGCACTGAGTCCGCGCTCCCACCAGCCCGGAGCCGCCTAAAGTCTCGACCGATATTTTTCCCTTCCAAACCGATTCTCCATCAGGTTACCGCGGGCGTTTAACAAAGTGTTGGACAGCTGTATTTCCGTCTCCTCTTTTGAAGTAAAATAAATACATGTGTGTTTTGGTAAGGCTGCTTTCCGCGAGTGGCGCATACTCTCGGGTAAGCTCGCTGCCGCGCTGCTCCGGCTCGGCGCGCTCCCACCCGTTCTCACGCCTCTGCGCACCTACCTGGCCCTGGCTGTCCCACGCCGACAGATGTCCCGTTTCCCGATTTATGTTAATGCCTTCTGAAAAAGTGATCCGCTGGGTTTCGCCGCGTCGCGTTGTACGACGGTCGCGCCACTTGGCAAGTCTTCCTCGGGGATGGAGCCCACCGGCGCGGGGTCCGGGCGGGGCTCACGGGACCCCTCCCCGGCCCCGATCCGCCCTGTGGGCTGACAAGGGCTCCGAGCCAGGCCCAGGGCCCCGCTGCGCCCCGCTGGCACCGCGTCACCCATCTCCTGCTTGCACAACCGTCCCGTCACATCAACATTACTATTGTAACCCTCCGCGCTTGCCAAATTTTAAGCAGCCATGGTCCATGTACTTAATTTTTTAGACAGTCCCTTCTGGTCTGTCTCTACCCGAAGGTAAAAGTTTCCAGTTTTGATAAATATTGCCGGTTCTCGTTATCCAGTTTTGATAAAGATTGCCTATTGACGTTCCAGTGCCAGTTTTGATAAGCCGATTCACGTCGATAAAGATCTGTCTTGCTATGTATAAAATTAGGCTGTGGGGGAGACTTGTCCGTCCGCCTTGTCCGTCCGCCGTTCCATGCCAAGCCCGGTAGCAGTCCGCTGTCATCGCTCTGGTTGTGTTATAAGCATAGCGCCCTTATCCCTTGATTCGCGCCAGGCCATGGTGTGGTGGGCCCCCCGACCCCCACTTGAGTCTCGCAGCGCTGCTCCTCGCGCGCCCCGCACCCCAACCCCTGCCCTCTTAGAGCTCAATCGGCACCGGGCGCCACATGGCCCGTCCACTTGACAAGTAATCCCCAGTCTCGAATTTTAAATTTGAACCACAGCGCTCTGAAATATGAAATGTGCTTGTTTTAGCGCACGCAGAAATTACGAATTCAGCAAACCTTGAATTGTGGTTCTAGCATAATTTGCTGATTTTCGTTGTTTTTGATTTGACACTGTTATGTCAAGTGCGATAAATTTCATACAACTTCATGCGATAATAGCCAAAAAGCGATTCCCACAAAATATTGCACCTGGGGGAGCCATAAAAAAATTATCGCACTAAATTGGCATTCGTCATTGCATTAAGTGCGATAATTTTAGCATATTTTTCTGCGATAATTTATCATTGCAGCAAAATGTGTTAGGATTATCGCATTCAATGCAATGACGACTGTCAATTTAGTGCGATAATTTATCATCGCAGCAACAGGTGTTAAAATTATCACATTTAATGCAATAACAAATTATTGCACTAAATTTGTAGTCTTCATTGCATCAAGAATTACAGTGGAACCACGATGTAGTGAGCTCACTACATCGTGATTTGAACCACAGCTTTCTGAAACATGAAAAAGCGCTCCTATGGGCGGGTAAGGTGAAAGTATCCCGTCTTGATAAAGGTTGGCGTTGCCGATATTGCCGATTAACGTTTCAGTTTTGATAAGCAGATTTTCAGTCTTATTTTGATGCCTTATTCAATTAAAGGATATGAGCCTTATTTCGCCTATATTTTGAATTTACTTTCGGAGCTAGGCTGTCTCATTACCGGCCGGCAGGCCAGTTTTGATTTTAACCACAGCGTTCCGTAACATGAAAAAGCGTTCCTGGGTAAGGTAAAGTATCCCGTTTTGATAAAGTTTGCCGTTGCCGGATAATTGCCGATAAACGTTCCGGCTTTGATAAGAAGATTTTCAGTTTTCTTTTGATGCCTTATTGAATTTAAAGATACAAGCCTTAGCGCCTGTATATTTTGAATTTGCTTTTGGAGCTGGACTGTCTCGTTACCGGCCGGCAGGCCAGTTTTTTGGTTTAACTTCGCATGATGATGCCCATTATATGCACAAATTCGTCCATACGCTTGAGAAAAGAAAAGTGGTAAGTCACACCTTTAAAATGCACTAAAGTTTTAGTGCCCCTACGAGAGTACCAAAACTACCAAAGGCCGTTATTTTTATCACCCTTAGGGTTCTTTAGTGGCACTAGAGCACTAAACTAAATATTCTTTTGAATCCTTGGAAAAGTACTACTTATCACCTTTTTTCCAGAGTACTCCTATACATTTTTTATACGTGCAGTTTCGTGCTTAACAACTGTGGCTGCTTAGATTTGCTTCACAACTCACTCATGAACAATCTAATCTGCTCCTATTATCAAAGAAATTGCCTTTTTGTTGCATAATTTAATTGAGTAAAAAGCAAGGCTATTTTACGGAAGGGGGCCACTGTCGGAGACTAATCAAGTCGTCAATAGACGGCTACAATAGCCATCACGCTTCGCACGAACCTGGAAAGAAAGAATGTCCACCCTGCTCCGTAGTTGCGTTATCGCAGTGGCCCCATCAAAGCTCCACGTCAAGGACCAGCCATTCCGGGGAAAGAAGACATCAGTCACCTCTGCCAGTATCACTTATCTCGCGTATATCCCGTTCCGTTTTCTCCGTCATTCTTGGGACGTCCCCCAATTCCCTCGCCCCGTTTCACACACACACTTTTGCTCTCTCGTATGCCCTACGTTATTTATTTGTGCAGTGCAGTGTTCGCAAGTCGCCAGATAATGACAGTCGCGCCGCTTCATTCAAAATCAATGTTGAGTTCTATACATTTCTCATGGGTGTAAATTAATTGAAACGCACATCACATAGAAACCTTGCGCGTGAGAGATGCAATTCATCAGGCAAAGAATTCTTTTTTGTCTTAGTTAAGGCTTAGAACAACACAAACCTGCTATCAGGCAAATCTTCGAAGAGAACCAAAACCTGTTTCATTTTTTCTTTAAACCATTTATTAATATATATGTTTATGCCTTGTTGAGAAGGAAAGCCTTTTGGCACTTGGTTGCGTGCGGCGTGCGGGCCCCGAGGCCGGTTTTTATGAAGAAGCTCTCGCTATCAGTCTTCCTGTGTCCAGAAAGGGGGGCAGGGGAGTAGGGGGCTCTTCCGGGACGAGGGTGGGAGGGCTCTCCCCGAGGCTTTCCCTCGCCACGATAAGACGGCAGGCGATGGCCCGTATCAATCTTCGCCAGCACCACTGTATCAATCTAATGACACCTCGCCTGCAGTCTGTCGCAACTGCATTTTAATAGGCAACTTAACCCAACCCATATGCCTATAAAGTAAGATAGGTTGGAATTCAAGAATCTGCTCGGAAACAAAGCAGCTTTTCAAGATAGCATGTCCAGTTTTCAAGTTCTCGTGTTAACTTGGGTCTAGTTACCATTTGACCATTTTACTCACTATTTTAAAATATTTTGGACCTCCATATTACTAGTATTATTGATGACTCGAACAGTGAACGGATGTCTACGGATGTGCGCACGACAAGATCGCCCGAAGGGCCCCCGGCACATCGGGGCGATCCATCTGGCAAACGACCTCGTCTTCCCGTACTTCCGATTCATCATCGCAGACGAGATCGCAGAGGTGTAGGATCGCGCGTCACGCCAACGGGGTTTACTGGCGGGGTACACTAGCCGTGAACACCCGGCCTGAACTGCTGCTACTACTGAAGGGAGGAAACAGGATCCATTTCGGACCATCCAGATATGACACGTGCCGTTAACGGCAACTCGCGAGGAGCGTGAGCAGAGGCGCGCAGCAGAGCGAGATGGGGGTAAATACGGCGAAGAGGAATTGACTGGCTGGGCTCTGGCGTTAATCGGGGCAGCAGCCCCACTCGGCCTCCATCTCCCTCTCCCTGTTTTGTTGTTCTCTCCCTCGCTTGCTCTCTCTTTCCCCTTGCCCCCCCCCCCC
>NW_026267208.1:860255-861618 GCF_000697945.3 Frankliniella occidentalis | reverse complement strand
TCTCTCTCTCTCTCTCTCTCTCTCTCTCTCTCTCTCTCTCTCTCATTCTCTCATTGCCTCACCCCATTTCTCCCGTCCATCTATCTGACCCTGGGAGAAAGACGCAGGCTACACGTTGGTTTTCTTCAGCTCCAACTGACTAGAACGAAAATGTAGTCCTCCTGACGAGATGACAATAGCGAGCAAATTGCTCTGTCGACTGGTGAGGGAGGGAGAAACGCAAGAATAGAAGGTAGCAGTACGGGGTATAAAAGAAGCGAGTTGCATTAAAGTTTCCAGACTGATTAGAAAAAGTCCGTCGGATCTAACGCACAGACTCTTAGAGTTCTCTCTTAGTAGTTATTGCACTGACAGTGCGGGGTAAAGTAAGAGAAAGGTGAAAAGCCGACGCGACGTGCTGTCCTAGGTTCTTCTTGCGTACTCCTGGGGCGGGAGGATTCGACAACGGGTCACATGGTGTTTCCACAGTGAATTCTCGTTCTCGTCAGTATGTTAGTTTGTCCAACCCATAACGCATACTTATGTTCCCATACCTACTTGGGTATGTTATTTTTTAAATCTTTGCTGATTGATCTGGGGAAGGCCTTTCCCCCTACCCTCTCTTATCCACAGTGGGAGGAAAGTGAACCTTCGTTTTACCGCCGGCGTTCCTCTAAGTATTCTTCAGGGATCGTCCACTAAGTACTTTTGTTTTGCTCCGAGAAAACTACGTAAGCTCGGGCGGGGCGCCTGCGAGACTCGGGGTAGGCCATCGCGCAGTACACGCATGCACTGCAGGCAAGTTGTTTGCCTGCCCACCAGGCGCTAGCCTTGCAGAGGCTAAACCTCGGCAGGTGAACGGCGTATAACGGACGCACCTTCTGGATGTCTCACTTAGTTAGATGCCGAGTAGGAAGGTATATGGAGCTCGATGGAGCCTCTTGTTATCGGTTCAGTCCTTGGCCTTCCAAAGGAGGGGTGCGAAGGGGATTTACACTCGCGCGCTCGAGGAGTGCCCTGTTCCCGCTCCGCCCCGCCGGGGAGGGGCGAGCCTCTGACGAGTGAGATGATGAAAGTGGCTGCGGGCGCGGCGCGCGGCCCGACAGAGCCGTCTGCGTCTGGCCTTTCACTCAACCGTATCTGGCGAAAAACGCTCCACGCCAATAAAATTGCAGTCGAGCGGCGCAAACACGCGCCGTTTATTCTTTTGGTCATGTTCTTCTTTGGAGCAGACGCCCTCCTGCCCAGCTCTGCCCCGCCTCGCGGCGCCGCCCCACCCTCGCGTTGCTGCCCGCTCCTACTTCCGCTTTGAGATACGCGCATCGCGCATGCCGGGCTGCAGCTTCCCCTTCCCCGACCGCACCGCGGCTCACCATCCCCCCCC
>NW_026267208.1:859673-860055 GCF_000697945.3 Frankliniella occidentalis | reverse complement strand
CTCTCCTCCCCCATGTCCGCGCAGCGCTAGACCGTTTATATTTATTTATTCTCCAGAGCCCCCGTGACGTGCATGGGAGCACTGTAGTCCTTGGCCCTCCCCGCGATGTGTTGGCAGACATATTGGTTTTGCAGCAGCAGCATCAGAGCAACCCTCTTTATCAGAGCTCGCTTTTCTCTCTGACCGGAAGTACGTCTGGCGTGCGGCAGCGCTCTCAATGGACTGGTGATACCCACCCCTTCCCTTCCTCCGCGGGCGGCTCGGCTTGCATGAAAGTCGCCCCCTACGACTTTTTGGAGAGAGCGTGAGAAAGAAACAAATGACAATATAATAATGGCAGCCATATTTTCGCCGTCACTTTGTTCTCGCGTCGCCCGAGTTC
>NW_026267208.1:853894-855318 GCF_000697945.3 Frankliniella occidentalis | reverse complement strand
GGGGGGGGCAGGGGGGGACTGCGGGACGCCACCCGAGTTACGTAGCATTTTGCGAGTCAGCTTGAAAACGACTGCCTCCACCGATCTAGTTGCCATCTCCTCAACGCTCTCTGTTTCTCTCTCACTCTCTCTCTCACCCTCTCTCCCTCTCTCTCTCTCTTACTCTCTCGCTACTATCTCTCTTTCTTCATCAAAGCCGACGCTCTCTGTCTCACCACCAGCTCGACTCATTTCGCGACCGCACAAATGGATTACTTCATTGCTTTTGCGTTCTTCTCTTCACAGATAAATTGTAAACGGGGGAGATGCTGCTTGCCCCCGCCCCCTTTTCCCTGTCCCTCTTCTCTGCTCTCTTTGCTCACCTCTATCGAGTTATGGATTTCCCATAGTCTATTGCTGCTGCTGCATGGCCCTGGGCGCCCGGGCCCACCAGGCCGCCGGCGCATTCCGTAGCCGAGCAGCGGGATTCAGCGGCGTAGCTGCAATCAGAGGAGGCCCGCTCAAGGACGTGCCGGGTGAGTGCAAGGCAAAGCGGACGGGGATGTCTCATCCTCACACGAGCGCTCTTTCAGCTCTGTCGCACACGCAGCTAACTGCCTCTCAGCTGCGCCGGCCTAGCCAGCGCCGCTGTAAGCCCCCGGGCTTATGGCCCTACGGCTGGCTCATGGCGACATGGTCACTCGCCGAGGCCAACGCTCCGCACTCGAAGCCCCGCCCAACCAACGCCCCGCCCGCGGACAGGGTCACGCCGCCCTGCCGCCCTGCTCCTCGCGGCCCTCATCGAACAGCCGGAATATACTCTATCGGCGCCTGCTCGCCTTTCCTTCCTTCCTTTACCATTTCTCCGCTCGACTTCTCATCGTTTTAATAAATTTTCCGGCGGGCTCCCTTGCGGGCGCGGGGCGTGAATGGGGGGGAGGTTCACAACTCGGAACAGCCAGAACGGTTCCGAGGACGCGCGCGCCAGGCGCCTCGTCAGCGCGGGCCCGATGACGACCCGCTCCCTCGACCCCCCTGCTCTGCTGCTACCCTCTCCTCGCCCAGCTCCAATTTCATCAGAGAAGGGGCACATAAAGAAGGGGTGTGGGCTGGAACATTCAGAAGTAGGCAAAAAAAGAGAAAAATCTAGGGGTACCTAACTTGGTCCAGTCTTTGTACACTTGGCAAAATAATCAAATTATAATCATTCACAATCAATTCCAATCTTCCCAGTCTGTTGAAGTCTGTCTACAGTCTCTCCAATCTTTACAATCACCACCAGTCAGCTCCAGTCAGCTCCAGTCAGCTCCAGTCAGCTCCGATCACCTCCAGTCACACCTCCAGTCACCTCCAATCACCTCCAGTCACCTCCAATCATCTCCAGTCATCTCCAATCACTTGCAGTCATCCAGTCACATTCATACTGAAGCCTGTCCAATCACCTC
>NW_026267208.1:848971-852744 GCF_000697945.3 Frankliniella occidentalis | reverse complement strand
CGACTTTTGCAACCAGCCTGACAGTTTGACACAAATTACATGTCAGAGTCATCCCCTCACATTAACTAAGAGTGAGTAAAATAGTTTTCTAATTTATTTGACACTGGCAGAAAAGCTTGTTCCATAATTTATTACACAATTTTTAAATCAAAAATCATATGTTGTAAATTTATGAAGATATTTTTTACAGAGACTGAGACGGGTCGCGCATTGGTTGTCGCAGTGAAGCGAATGCGAATATGTTCGCAGTTTCTTCCAGGATACTAAGGTACCCTAGAGTGCTGCGAGGATGTGCTGGCGCGGCGCGTGAGCTGCGCCCCATCCCAGCACCTCGCCTCTCCGCCGCTGCCGCGCGCCGCGCCGACGTTCTGAGGCATAATAGGATGCTAGGATTGAGACCCCCCAGCGCCGGGGGCGCACAACTAAGGCCTTGACTAGCAGTAAAAACGTTGATGTGTTTTGGCTTGTTTCCCTTCCCCCTTCCCCCATTTATTTGCGGTGAAATGTGAGGAGGCGCCGCCATTTACGTAATAACAATTTTGAAAGAGAAGAACCATAAAATGTAGATGAATGAAGTGTGGTGGCAATAACAATTATACACGATCGTCAACAAATATACGATGTCGTTTAGTCTGCTGCGCTGACCTCTGCGAAAATTATGTGGCAAATCTGTAAGTGTCGCAGCCTTTGAACAGGACACGCAGATGGCAGCATTATTCGCTGGCTGTCTCCGGGGCCCCGCCGTCCCTCGTTGGCCCACCGCAATCACTCGAAAGCGAAAGAACTTTTCAAGGTCGGGACTCGGGGCGCTGAAGGACTGAGAGGGGGGGTGGGACTTTTTGGAGAGAGCGTGAGAAAGAAACAAATGACAATATAATAATGGCAGCCATATTTTCGCCGTCACTTTGTTCTCGCGTCGCCCGAGTTCGCCCGCTCTGTTGCGCCATCCTTTTCCGCGCCGCGGCGCTCCAAAACTTTTCGAAAAAGAAAATTAATGGCGGCCTCGCGCTCAAAAATGCCGGCGGCGTCGTCCTTGGCGCTTGATGCTGATGGTGACGGGGGGATAGTGTTTCCGTGAATTGATAGCTCATCGGGCGGGGGCCGCCACCGGGCCGGCGCTGTGCCGGCGCTGTGACGGGGCGGGCGGCCGCGGCGCGGAGTCGAACGGTGACGAATGAACTGGTCGGGCCTCTCGGGGGGTGCCACTGACGCGTCCAACTTTTGAAAGTTACCTGGCATGGCGCGTCACGACGCGGCAGGCATCGACGATCAGCAGGGATCGATCAAACTTATCTCGGTACGAACCGACGACGACGATCTGCCCGGCCAGCGCAGCGCGGCAGCCCGGGTGGTTCTTTGTGTCCAAAGGGACCATACGGTTCCAAACTACTTTAATTCACGAGCTTAAAACTGAGTGGCTGCACCCAAAGACTGTGAAAAGTATATCCCTATAAATTTCCCACATTTATAATTGTAATCTTTTAATTACAAAAAAATTGTGAATTTGCGACAGACCATTTTTGCTCGTCTATGATTTTCAGGTTAATAGTGCTTGTAATTCTACAATGATTGTAAGTTATTGTGTTTTTTCCACATACATCGAAACTTTCTCTGCACCCTTACAAGAATCTCAGTGAAAGGCTTTGGGGTCATGACAATAAAATGTGGGGATGAAAACGTTTTCTCGGTACCCCTGTGCACGCGCAGCCCTTGCTTCTTTCGCAATACGGCAGTGCTCTGTTCCATCGATCGCATTGAACTGTCTGCAGCCGGTCCTTGTCGTGTTTACGAGCACGGCGTACCGGCGGCCGCCTCGACGGCAGACGAGGCGGCAGGCTTTGAGAGTTGAAGAATCCTCTCTTTGGCGGGGCGGTCGGGACGACCGCACTACTGCGAGACGAGCGCGCCGCATCATAGCCGGTACAAACTCCAATTCGAAAGAGAAACCACAACAAGTACAAACTCTACCGACTTGGCAGCAGTTTCCGCTGCGTTTAATCCTGGCCGAGTGCGGGAGGGCTTGAGAGAAAGAGAGAGGGGGGTGTTTGGTGTGCGGCAGACCGTCTTCGCCCGGAAGCCGAGCCGAGCCTTTTTTTTTCAACCGGTTTTGTTAAATGTTATCACTGCTTCCCTTTCACTGCGCTGCTGTTCTTTTTGCTTACTTTCGACACATATGTCGGGCAGAGAGTAATTTTATAAGCTCACGCTAAACGAAATAAGATCAGAGAGAGAGACAGAGACAGAGACAGAGAGAGAGGGAGAGAGCTGCGAATGCATGTGATGAAATGGGACTTTTTAAATATCCCGCGTCCTGCCTTCTTTTCGCCCAAGCCCGCGCACTCATACACACATACGTTCACTCTTATTTTTTCCTCGTCCTCTCCGTATTCGAGCAGACGCTGTGTGACAAGCTGTCTCCGCTAACGGGATGTCGCTTGGGGCAACATCCGTCGGCCCCGGCCCGGCCCACC
The DNA here is from genome assembly GCF_000697945.3 of Frankliniella occidentalis. Taxonomy (NCBI): domain Eukaryota; kingdom Metazoa; phylum Arthropoda; class Insecta; order Thysanoptera; family Thripidae; genus Frankliniella; species Frankliniella occidentalis. The sequence goes on along the minus strand of NW_026267208.1, from coordinate 850,273 downwards.
TCCGTTCTTCCACCCTGGCCTCTCACCCGCGCCCCGCGCCGCCCCCGGCCCCCGCGCTTAGAGCCGTGCCGATCTGAGCAACAAATGCCTGGCTAGCCCCGGGCAGCGCCCCCGCGGCACGTGCCCCGCGACCCGCGACCCCTCAGCGCAAACCTTGCGGTCCCCTAACACGCGAGGCCCCCCCCCCCCCTGCCCCGAATGGGAGAAGGTGTGACTGAGGGGGTGGGGGGCTGGGTGGGGAAGAGGTATAAGGGGAAGGTTTCGGGGAAGAGGGAGGGATTCAAATGTAAATGCACGCGAGGCCCCCCCCCCCCTCCGTCGCTTTGAGTGTCTCTTGACGTGTCAGAGTCTGAGGAGGGGCCCCTGCCCTTCAGGGTACTGCTTGGAGGCGGGCAGGGTGACGAGGAAGAGGCGGTGGTGGCGCGCGGCCGAGGGACATTTCGATTCTGTTCGATCCCAATTGGGTCTAGGCCTGCTGGCTCGGCTCTGCCCGGCTCTGCCCGGCTCTGCCCCTCACACCCCTCTCCCTTACCCCGTGAGGAATGCGGCCAATGGAAATGGCTACAGGGGTAGGGCCATGCTACACATTTGCATAATACTATGAGCGCGATTCGCACGGCTCCATCAATTGGTGAATTCTATTTGCACTGATTGGTATTTGAGAGGCAGCCCCCTCCCCCTCCCCTTTCCCATAATACACCCCCGGCTGGAGCCGAGGCCGCCGCCGCGGCTGCGGCTGAGGCTGCGGCTCAGCGACGGGCACAAAGCGACGGCAAATAAGACGAAATAACGTTTGGGAATATCGGTGGTGGTGGCCTTGCCGCGTCCACCACTCTCCGGCACAGCCGCACGCGATAGCTCACCCCGCCCCACTTGTTTGCGCGCCATACTTTGAATCCGTCTCATTCGCTTTTCTCGCTCACTTTCGTAGCACTCGTCGACTCACTCGCTCGCGCACTCTAACACGCACACTCACCTTTTCTCTTACTCGCTCTTTCGCTGAACTCGCGCTCTTTGACTCCCTTATTGGTCTCCCAGCCTTTTGCTCACTCGCTCTCTATGACTCCCCCCGCTCTTCCAGTCTTTCGCTCACTCGCTCTTTCACTCCCTCTTTTGATCACTCGCTCGCGCTTTTACTCGGTCTCTCTCTCTCTCGCTCTCAACTCGCACTCACCATCCATCGGGCTAATGCCTGCCCGCTGCCGCCGCCGCGTCCTCCAACCAGGAAGACTGGGCTGGCCGCCCCACTCGCCTACGAATCGCTCATTTCGAATGGTATGGAAGGGATCCCGAGAGGGGGGG
>NW_026267208.1:830252-844929 GCF_000697945.3 Frankliniella occidentalis | reverse complement strand
ATCACCTCCAGTCACACCTCCAGTCACCTCCAATCACCTCCAGTCACCTCCAATCATCTCCAGTCATCTCCAATCACTTGCAGTCATCCAGTCTCATTCATACTGAAGCCTGTCCAATCACATCTATGGTCTCTTCCAGTCACGTCTGTAATTACCTCCAGTCACCTCCAGTCACCTCCAGTCACTTACAGTCACTCACAGTCACCTCCAGTCACATTTATACCGAAGCCTCTCCAGTCACCTCCATGGTCTCTTCCAGTCACGTCTATAATCACCTCCAGTCACCTACAGTCACACTTACAATCACCTCCAATCATTTCCAATCGTGTCCTTACGTACAGTCTCCAGCAGTTTTTACAGTCACACCAATATTTTACAATCAGCTACAGTCATTCCTATTTCCAGTCTTCGTACGCGTTTTTGGTGAGTTGGGTCCCTCGAGAAAAATACTCAGAGATCAACGCATAAAAGCGTGTTCATGGAATCAGACAGTTTTTCGTTGTGCAATGATTCTCAAACTTCCCTTAGCGCATGCGGCGCGACGCCGGCGGGCTCACATTCCCGGGCGCGGGTTACGGACTGCGACCTGTTGCAATGCGAAACACATTACTCTGGGCACTTTTGAGATATCGCCCCCCTCCAACCTAACTTTTTTTAAGGAATTTTACTTTTATGTGGCAGAGGGTATAGAGAAAGAAGAGAGTGAGTGAGGTAGGGGGAATCAGGTAGCTGCGCGTGGAGTATGACAAGGGAGGGCGCTGCACAACAAAGGGTAGGGGAGGATTTCATTTCGCTCGGAAGACTTCCTACATTCGCTGTCGTGGGAGCTGGGCACCCCTCTGGGATTAAGGAGTATAGGCCGTAAAACGGATGTTTTGATCGTCCACTGAGATACACTGGCATCAAGGGCGCGTTACGGCTCCTCTCTCTCTCTCTCTCTCTCTCTCTCTCTCTCTCTCTCTCTCTCGCTCACTTATTCACTTTTTCTTTTTTCTTCTTACCCTCTCAATCTCTTAGTTTACCCTGGTTTTCATCGCTGTCTCTCTTCAACTTCAGCCCCCTCCCCGCCCCCCAGCTCCCTTGCTTCCTTCGTTATGCATCTTCATTGAGACTGGCTTACCTGAGTGGCATTTTCGCCTCTCCAAAAGTGGTTCCCCTGCCGCTGCTGTAAGCCCCCGCCCTTTCCCTCACGAGATCCCCCCCCCCTCTCCTTCGTGGTTTTGTCGTGTCCGGAGCCTTTTGTTTGCTCTCTGATAAGGCTAGCTAGATTTTCCATTCAGGGTGCTTTAGCCCCCTCCTTGGCCTACTTATCTGTGTTTATTTTTGTGTGTTTTAAATGTTTCGTGCCCTCAAGCTGCTGCATTTAAAAAGCCCTGCGTTCTTGTTGGAATGAAATGATTTGCAAGCTTTGCAAAGAACTACTTCGTATTCGTTCGTATTGCACTTGCTTCAAAATTATTTGGAAGGTAGACACGGTGAAAACTGTTCCTTGATATCCAAGGACCATTCCATAGATTAAAGGACGCGCAATGGGATAGGAAAAATTGTATGGGGTGTCCCTGAATCGTTCCGATGATCCTTGGGCGATAAGGAACAATTTTCACCGTGTCAAAAAATCCTTTGCTGTACGAAATTATCAGCATTTTGCAGTGTACAAATATTTTTCGCCGTGTGCCTAGGCGGCTGTCGACAGTTCCGTGTCTGTCCCATTCCTATTTCATTTCCCTCCCCCATTGCAAATGTGGTGCTGAAGTGTCACGGCGTGCGGGTGCGTAGCGGGGCGCCGCGGGGCGGGGCGGCAAAGTGCTGCCGCAGCTGCAGCTGCCACCGCAGCGCCGGCGGCTGCTGGACCCGCCCGGACTGGCTCCCCAAGGCCAGCCCGGGCTCCAGCCTCGACTCCAGCAGCAGCCTCGGCTCCGGCCGATCCCATCACGGCCTGAGCCTCTGAGCGCCGGAGCGCCGCCTGATTCTCTATATCTCTGATGATCCTCCCTCACACAAGGCGCCACTCGCCCGCCGTCCCCGCGGTCCACCAGCCCGGACCCCAGGCACGGCGCGACCGCCCACTCTCAAAAAGACATTTCTTTCCTCTTCTTTACTTCTGCTGCTGCCGTTGCAAAACGTCTGTTCCGTTTAGTGGTTCCAACGTCAACAAATTCGAAATACGTCTAGCACAACCGCGCACATTCTTCGTACCGAAGAACAAATAGATTATAAGTGTTAAATTCGAGAGCATTGCTCGTGCCCAGAACAGGATTTTTTTTATTGGGACTCAGCGGTGACGCTATCTCGGGCAATTGCCCTGTCCTAACCCCCCGTCCCCCTCCTATCCACTCATACCCCTTCCCTTTTAAAAATATTTTGTATCGAAACAACTTTCTTTTCAGACCCCTTTCGCCTTACACTCGCACCGCTCTCATTCATCGACGCAATATTTTTATTATTTGTTTTTACTCCAAACTTTCTTCTTGCGGCGGCCGGCGCGCATTCAGCGGGGGGTGAACGGCGGGACGGAAGGGGGCGTTTATTCTGTCGTCTGACCCTTGCCTTTCCAGACGACCCCGCCCCGCCCCGCCCGGAGCCCCACTCGCTTTACGTTCCATTTTCCCTGCTCTCGCCTCCACTGCTTCCCGGAGAATAAATTGCAATAAAGGGCGACTGCTTGCGGCGGCGGTGATGCTGCCGCGGCCGGGGGTAATTCAGTACGCCAGCGTTGGGAGCAATCGAGGGGTGGGGCGGGGCGGGAGGGGCGAAGCGGGGCAGAGTGGGGCGGCCACCACCAGAGTCACTTGTGGGAGACCTGTGCGGCAACGTGTACTCGCTGGCTGACGACAACGGCCGTCCGCGCCCCTAGGCTAGGGGGTGCAGGTGCACACGGCGTGAGCCAGAGCAGGCACAACGGCAACGCATGCAGAGGAGGGCCAAAACCGCCGCCCCGACGCACGGCTGCCTCGAAACGTGTCGATTATTAAATTTTATTTCTTCTCGGTAGGACAGGCCTGACTGCTCCTGCTGCTGCTCTCCATTCTCTGCCAGCGTGAAAACCACGAAAATGGGGTCGGACTGACGGTCGTGCAATGTCTGCCCCCCCCCCCCTCTCTCTCCCGCTCGCTCTCACTCTGCCTCTTCTTTTCATTTCCTTTTTTTTTCAAGTTCGTCTGCGCCGTGTCTTGCATTCAGAAGAGCAGCGCGCGGCGGGCCCATTCGCATATTGACCGGGAATTTCGTCCGGCCGCCGCCGCCCCGCCGGCCACATGCCCTTTCGGCCCGCCCGCTGTGAGTGAGAGAGGGCGGGGTGCCCGGCCAGCCCCGGCGCCACGCTGCGCTCCAGCCGCTCCGACCGCTCCAGCCGTTCAAGCCACGCCATCACTGTCAAAAATATGTTCGTACATGTACAATATACATTTTTTGTAGGTACAAAATATATTGCTACATATATGTCGTAAATACAACTTCCTCGGAATCTGGGAACTCGTGCTGTTGCTTATAAAACAAGAAGCGTTCCTGCATCAAATTGAGAGTCTGGCCTGAAACATTGAGGAAGAAAAAAATCGGACTTTGTTTTTCACCACTAATTCCCCCCATACATCTTTTTCTTTCCTACAAAAGAAGGGTGCATCGCTTTTCGACTCTATTCAGGAGCGAGCATTCGCACGAACTGCGGCGAGTGGTGTTTCCCAAGACGTACAAAGACTCCTGCAAGTGGGTGGAGGGCGCCATCCCCCTCGGATGCCGCTGCCTCTGTGCGGCGTCTCTGGGGTCCGTCTGCGCTGCCTGGCTGGGGTGGCGCGCGGAGCGGCGGCGGAGCCTCGGAGACGCGCCCTTGTGGCTCCAAACTGAATTAGGCTCCAGAGCGGGGACGACACCGTCGTCTAAACTAGCATTTAGACAACGACGCGGGGACGGAAACAAGAGACACGGGCTCCCTTCACAAAGCGCCCCCGTGCTTTTTGTACTCTTTCGTTTCTCTCGGCATTTCTCTTCTCCCCAGCTCTTGTCTCTTCCCCCTTGGGGTTTCCATCGTCTAGTTATCCGCAAGTTATCCATATTTCTACCCCCCCCCCTCCCCGGCCCAATCAAGATGGCGTAACTGCGTGGATGCGTCCCCCGGGCGCACTGCTCCGCCAATAAAGCGGAGTGTTGGTGTGTGAATACCAAGCGGGCGGCGCGGCGGTCCCTCGGTGGTCCGGGCCGTGGGGTCCCATCCCCGGGAAAGATGAGTGTGGTATGGAAACGAGAGGTGAGGCGAGTGAGATTGCGGGGCGTGGCGGGGCCGGGCGGGGCGGGGCCTGACCCGGTGAGGCACTTCTCACTCACCCCCCGAGGCACTGCTGGCGTAAGGAAAGCGAAGGAGCGAGACGGTGCGAAAGGGGAAGGGAGCGCGGGTGAGAGAGATGGAAGGATGTGCGGTGTACGTGTGTGTATGTGGGAGGGAGAGAGAGAGAGAGAGAACAGGACGAATATCGAGTGGGGAATTTGCCTCCCAACACCTCCCGCAGGGACGTCCCCGCGCACATACACCTCCGCGGTTTGAGGATAAAGGCACCCCTTCGCCGCGGCACGACCGCCCCGCCGCCCCGCCTCGTCTCCCCCGGCGCGACCCACCGGCGCTCTCCCTACGCCTGCAATGCCATTACAGGGCGGGATAAGCTGGCCTTGTTCGTCGCGATGCACGTGGAATCCGGGCCGGAGTGTGGGCGCAAAGGGTAGTAAGGGAGGGAATGAGGGGAATAAAATGAAAACATGAAATTTAGAAAGCATAGCTCCTGCCACTCTCCCCTGAAAGTCGGCAGGGCTGTAACGGCATCTTTGACGACGCCCAATAAAAACGGATTCCTCTTGCTTGCACGGGCCGTTGGGCGCGGCGCGACGCGGGGGCGCGGGGCGCTCTAGCTGGAACGCGCCCGGCCCGGCACACCCGTCGATGCGCACGTCAGGAATCGGGAGAATATCGACGTTGGAACGGAAGCAGCCGGCATGCTGTGCAGGGGCACGCGGCGGCCGATAGGTTTAGTGAGGGAGCGGGGAGATGGAGAGGTGGACGGGGGTTCCTTGAAAGCGGCTCTATAGTGTGCGGCTCGCAGGAGGGGGCTGCTGTTAGCGCCTGGATGATGCGATGAAGGCAGGTAGGCAACTTCAGCGGTGGTAGCGCCTGCGTGCCGTGCGGGCTTGCCTAACCCGAGTCGAGCGGGCGGTGACCGAGGCGCAGCGATGCCGAGAAGTGAACGCGAGCATGTTTTTTTTTCTTCTTCCCGCGTGGGTTTCTTTGGCCGCGGGCATGCAGCGCCCTCGAAGAGTGGCCCGTTTGCCTCCCTCTCCCCTCTCCCGCCTGCACCCATGGTGGTGATTGTGGTTCGCCCCGGGCGCGCGCGCGCGGCGTGCGGCCGGGCACCAGGCGACCGCAGACGGGGCGACCGACAACTTTGAGCAATTTCAACTCGTCAGGAGATGGGGATCCGCTTTCTCCTGCCCCCCCCCCCCCCGAATTGCTTGCGGGATCCTTAGTGAAGCCTCGTGCCGAGGGGGTCGGCGACGGGCGCAGCAGCCTCGGGGACCCTTTAGTAATTTTGGCAATTACCTGGCCTCTTAAGGAGGACCCGAGCGGAGGCTAGGGGGGACAAGGGCGGAGCTGAGCCGGGGGAGGACAACGAGGTAGCCGTCGGCGTAACCGGGCAATAAAGTTGCTTTACGCCGCAATGCTTCCCCTTCTCTTCCTCGGCCTCCGTCCGTCGCCCACCCTCATCCCCCGTTATCAATAACAGACCGGCCTCGTGTTTCGCCCACAAGTCGACAAGTTGAGGATCGCGCAACCCGATCCGGCGGGGGAATCAGACGGTAACGGTCCCGAGCAGTGTCCACCCCCTCCCTCTCCCACACAACAGTTGCACGGCGGCTTTGTGAGACATGATGACGCCGGACCCTTGGACCGACCAGGGCCACTGATGTCTGCCCCATTTATTGTTTGTCGGTTACCTGCCAGTCGCTTTTGTCCAAAAGTTGTCCCATTTGATTCAAAAAGCGCTATCCAAAGGAAATGAGATAAACAACACATTTTGCTCTCCACTTTTTTTGCGGTGTGTTTTTTTTTTTGTTTAATTTACCACGCAGCGCATGTAAGATTCACGGTCATTTTTTTTTTTTGCTGCAAAGATAACGCCCCGTGTGTGCCTAGGAAGAAAAGTGGGCGCATTCTCCCCTCCCCCTCTCTGCCTGTGTGTCTCTCGTACACACACGCACACACGCACACTTACTATTTTGGAGTGGCGGCGTGCCCAATACGGCGGTATTATACGCTGGACTGTTACGGGCTGGTGCTGTGATTTTATCAGCTGACAACCTGGAGGCCGCACGGCTCCGCACGGCCGCACGGCGCCCGTGTGGCTCCCGCGAGGGGCGGGGCCGTCGTGGAAAGCACCCTCCCATTTCCTATGAGGCCCCTCAGCCTCATGGCGCCGCGTACGGCCCCCTCCTTTTGGATGGCCCCTTATAAGGTGAGCTGTGTATTGTAGGCCGGGAAAAATAAAATGTGCGGCAAAGAGGAGAGAGAAAAAGAGTCAGAGGTAATGTGCGCGAGGTGCCTACGCGGCCCCCGCACCGCGCCTGCGCCTTTTACTTTCGTCGGCGTTGCATGCCACCTCGGGCGGGGCGGGGCCAGGGCACGCAACACACATGGGTGCTGCTGCTGCTGTTGTTGTGGCTGCCACTGCTTTCGTATTCGCCATCGACCCGACGGCGCGCCCACCGAAGCGAAACCTCTTGCCTCCCTTGTGGGATTATAATTAGTATGGGATGTACCCCTTAACAAAAACAGACGGTAAAACATTTTCACTCGTATTACCAGAGGCGACCAGAGGAGTCATATATTTGATTTTATGTTTGTTTTGCTTGTTTGTTTGTAATTGTTTTGGAAACTAGTGAGTTTTTTAAGAGCAGGAAGCGGGCGGTTTTCTGCTCATCGTGTGACTTCACCTTGAAGGCATTTTACACATGGCAGAGAGTACTATATCTTAAAAGTGCGGTGACACCAGGACCAAACAAACGCCCCCTCTGGGGTGGAAGGGGGGGTGGAAGGGGGCCACACCGCCCTTCAGGGCCGCCCCCGGGGCCCTGTTTTGTCCTGCTGCCGCGCCCGTGCCGTGCCGCTCCGTATATCCCGGACATCGTTTGCCTCCCTCTCCCGCTTTTCTTCCACTCTCCTCCATACGCCCCGCGCCACCACCCATCTCCGATAAAGGCGACAAAGAATCAAAACAACCACTAGTAAAAGCTTTGTTGATTCAAAATATCAAATCGAATAAAAGTACTCTGGAAACTCAAACGTGATACTACAATCTATAGATTTATAGACTGTTCAAAACAGCTGCAAGAGTGGGAACATTTATGCTTCATAGTGCTGAACCACCAAACACATCACATTGCACCTGTTTCAAGTAAGCACGCTTGTCTCACTGTTGGTTCGATACGCATTTGTGTGATACATATGATGTCGTACACTTTTAAGTGCAATACAGATGTAGTATTGCAGGAGGTGCATAACCTAATTTTGCACTTGCAACTGCTACACTGTATCACGCGTGAGTTTCTAGAGTTTGGGGCACTGTCAAAACCGTCTCCGCAGCCTACGTTGGTCTGGATTTGTACCGCTTCTGAATATTGCATGTGTTTTCGCAACTGACTGGGAGCCGCTGGATTTATTTTCGAGTTTTAAATGCGACCGTGATGCTGTGCCTTAAGGGGGTGGGACGCGCTGCCATAGCTGCGCCGGGTGCGCGGTGCGTCTCCTCCTCGCGCTCTTGCTGTCACCGGGAGACGCGGAGCAACGCAGCTGCTAGACCTGGCTCGAGGTGGGTGTTTGCTTACCCTAACGACCCATTAAGCCGACTGCTTGTCGGTAGAAATTGTACACGACTAAGATAAACACTTATCAGCTTTTCCCGCGGCGCGCGCGCGCCCCCCCACCCCACCGCAGGCTCACGTGCCCGTGGGCCCGGCCGCGCCAGAGCACGCGGCGCGCACGGGAAGACAAACTCAATCCAGCAGCAGCAGAAAGGGCCGCCGGTGTGTAGTTTTGGCGCCAAAGTTTTCTGCTTTCGCTTAACCCCTTTTGCCGCCCGGCCGCCGAGCAGCCGGGTCCGCTATGCCACCGTGTTCACCGCCACTTGTCATCATAGTGTTTCACTTAGTATCAGCCAGCCCAGCAGCCCCATGCAAATGGACCGCCGTTAGGTTCGACCGGCCGGCTCACCTCACCCGCAGCCGACCCCGTGCCCACGCCCCGCCACGCCACGCCCCGCCCCATCCCACTCTGCCCTTTTCGGCTTTGGCTGGCTGGCCCTTTGCCCTGCCCCCTTTGGTGCCCCTCGGCCTCTTTGTCTCTCCCTCTCGCTCGCCCTCCTTCTTTCACTCCGTCTCTCCCACCTGGTCATCCCTCCCGGTTCTCCCGAGCTCTGTATTTGCTCTACCGCAAGGGAGATGGATCGTTGACAGAGTGATCGAAGCAGGAGAGCGAAGATGAAAGCCGGCCCGGAGTGTGTCCCCCTCCCCCCTCTCCCCCAACGTCCCTATCGTCCCCTCGGGCTCCTTGGGTCCGGGGCCGCCGTCATTTTGTGCCCCCGCCTTCCTCTTTCTTTATTATTGTCTACAGTCAGGCGTCACACTGAGATACTGTCAGTCGGCCAGGGCCCAATCCCTCCCCCCTCCCTCTCGCTCTCTCGCTCTGTCTCACTGTCCCTCTCTGCACCCCCCCCCCTTGTTTCTCTACCCTAGACGCACGTTCACAACACCCCCCGGAGGGCCCGGCCGGAGGGCGGTGGCGCACAGCTGGTATTGTGTGAGGGGCGGGCCCCTGCAGGCGGCGCGGCAACCGGGGGGGGGGGGGGGGGGGCCGGGGGGGGGGGGGGGGGGGGGGGGGGGGGGGGGGGGGGGGGGGGGGGGGTGTATGGGTGTGACTGCGAAGGCTTTGGCCCCGTGGCGGCTTATTTATTCAGGTGTCGTGGGGGGGTGTTTGGGGTGCACGACGTCGACGCACCCCTCCCGTGGTGCCGCAAGCGCACCCCGTCAGGCACGGCAGCGTTTTCGTTTTTACGAGGTCCCGCAAGTGCACTGCTTGCGCCGAGGCCCCCGTTGCCTTCGGCTGCCCCCCCCCCTCCCCATCACCCGGGACGAGGTCGTTCGATCCTCGAGCCGCGCCGCCGCCGACATCATCACCGTTATCTTTACATTTGCCGTCCACCTCCGACCTGCTCTCTGCGTGCCGCCTGGCGCACCGCTTCAGTTCTACCGCCGCTCCCGCTCAGCTCGATGCGAGGCAACAGGCGCAACTCTCGCTCCACGGCACTCCGTGGCGCTCCGCCGCCTAGGAGCCCCGGAATAGGGCTTTAGGTTTAAGCAGCGGCTGAGCTGCGATTTCGCGTCGCTTGACTCTCTGCCCGACCGATACTCTCCCTTTCTCCCCCCTCCCCCCCTCTTCTCCTCCCTTTCTCGTCCCCCGCCAGGCGAGGTGCGGGTGCCATGTTGTCCTTCCGTCAGCTGGCGGGACTTTGGTGAGTTGGTCTCCCCGGCTCACCCTAGCTTCTATCGGCAGAAGTGCACATTTGTCATGAAGGAGGAGTGCGTGTGCGCGGCGTGAGCTATCACGTATCCCCTGGGACAGACGGACAGACAGACTTATGAACAAAGTGTGCACATGCAGGCGCTCAGTTATTACTTTGAACATTGAATGCTTTGAAGTGTTTAACAGTGAATTTTGAACTCTTTTAAGTGTCCAAAGGTTCATATGGCCAACCCTGACGTTGCATACTTCTAAGTTTTCAACTCAACTGTTAAACACTTTATTGTATTCAAATATCCAGTCAAACACTTGCAAGTGTTCAACGTAGTGTTGAGCACTTGCATGTGCTGGCCAATAAAGAAATACAGTGTGCAACTGGCGTGCACATGCAACTGACCAACACTACGTATGTTGTACACTTTCAAGTATTGAAATTTCCCGTCCAATACCTTAGAGTGTGCACCATACAGTTCAACACTATCATGTGCATGCCATTTGCACACTTTATTTATCAGTGTAGATGGATGGGAAAATAGGCAGAGAACTGTCTGATCTGTTGAACTTTCTCGCCTGTCGCCTCACCCTCACCTCTATCCATCTTTTCGTCGTCCGTGACGGTTGTGTTTTGACAACTGCGAGAGGGAGAGGACTGATGCTTTTTTCCTCCCCTCACGAAGCTTTCCGTTCCAGGTGAGTCGTGGGCGGTGGGCGGGCGGGCGCGCAAGAGAGCGTGCGAGGCGGAGGAAGGTGACGTAATGCTTCACAAAGTCGGCCGCCGTTTCTTCCCAGGATCCAATTTGTCATATCTGCGCCCGGACGCGAGCCGCCAAGTTTTTAGGCTGGCGAGAAGGAAGTGGGAGGAGACGCTGGAATGGGGGGAGGGGGTGTGTGTGAGAGAGAGAGAGAGAGAGAGAGAGAGAGAGAGAGAGAGAGAGAGATTTGCGTGCTGGCGCGGTGTAGCTGGAGTGGTGGTGGCAGTGAGGCAGCATGAGCATATAACGCATTTAGTCGGGCAAACCAATGTCGGTCCAACGCCACGTACAATAGCAGGCGGCGGCTTGGTTTACGTGCTTTGTGTCAAGAGCCGAGCCGTGGCGTGGTGCGGGACGTTTAGCGTGGTCCGGTTTGGGTTGGGGCTCATGGTCATGATGGTAAGGGTTTTGGGACGGGTAGTCTGCCCGGAGAGGTACGCCGCCGCAGCCCTCTCCCCCTGTACTCCGGCCAGGCCAGCACCGCGGCCGCGGCCTCCACTCCTTGCTGTCTCGTTGCAGGCAGCCACGTAATAAAATCTGCATTACCAGAGAGCCGCTTTGGAGCCTGCTCTCAGAATAATGTTTTACAAACTCGTTTAATCGCCTTAGGTCCTCGGTCCTTGCCTCTCGCTGCTTGCTGTCCTGATGATTAAGCCCCACGATGCCCCCATCCCCTTTCCACCCTTTTTTTTTCTCGTTTCCCCCCCTCTTTTCCCCCTTGCTGCCCTCGCCCTCTCTCATCTGCCCCGCCCACACACCACATAAGAAGGCCACGCGTCACTTCCGCAGTGAGGGCAGGTCTGGCCGCCGCCTGCTCCTCACCCTTCCCTTGAAATACCGATTTGGCTTCCTCGCGTCCGCTCTAGAGCGCGGTCTATCCCGCCCCCGTGTCCTCCCACCCCTCTCCTCCGGCCCGGCCCGGCCCACCCCTCGACCCAACCCCTCCCTTTCGCCCCATCTTGGAAATCATATTCACTGGTAAACACAAACACTCCGTTCTGCCTCGTCATGGCGAGAGTGGGTCGGTCTTTGCCCGGCTGTCCTGTCGTCGGCACCAAACCGACCAATTTTTGGAATGCTATTTCGGATGCGAAAACACTCACTGTTCGCGCACTCATCGACTTACTCTTCGCGATCGGTTGGAACATACCGAAATGAAATATATGTCTACACTGATAACTCAACAGTGTGCATGCAGTGTGCATGGCATGCACACGTCAGTTACAGTGTGCATGTGCATGGGCATGCACACTGTATCTGCAGTGTGCATGGCATGCACACGTTTCCACTATTTCCTTTCAGATGGATAACTTTGAAAAGTGGATGACATATTAAGTTTCCTCGTGGAAAGAGCTTTCAAACGAGCTACCATGTGATAGGGTTCAAATTGGTCTCTACCAAATTTTGTGATATTCTGGTAACGTTAACCAAGGTATGATAGAGGTCGATTTGGACCCTATCACATGGTAGCTTGTTTGAAAGCTCTTTCCACGAGGAAACTGAATATGTCATCCACTTTCCAAAGTTATCCATCTGAAAGGAAATAGTGGAAACGTGTGCATGCCATGCACACTGCAGATACAGTGTGCATGCCCATGCACACTGCACCTGACGTGTGCATGGCCATGCACACTGCACCTGACGTGTGCATGCCATGCACACTGCACACGCAGTGTGCAATGCACACTGTTGAGTTATCAGTGTATTATTTATTGAACATCACGGAAAACTTGGATATTTCTTTTTTGCTTTGTTTCTCTAAGACGCACTTATTTGTTTATGTTTTAAATAAAGTATTGTGTTAGTTGCCAGTTCAGAAAGCTGTGCGACGTGCTCTTCCCGTTTTCATGCCATGTATTCATCATTTCATTATCAATGCCCTGAACACGGACCGGCCAAAATCACGCAGAAAACAGAACGGCACAGAGGATGAGTATGAGTATACGTGGCGCATTCTCGATTTGAAATGCGACCGACGGCTGTGGAACTGGACGCAATATGTGTACATTAAGAGAAACAATCATGACGCAATCACACACAATCGGAAACAATCTGACACAATTTTCTAAAATATGTCAAAACATTTACCCGAAAATCTGAAATAATCACACTGCAAAAAAAAAAATGACAGGAAAAATTACAGCATCGACCGCTAATTATTTTCTAGGAACTTCTGTTATTCGAATAACAGCATCGCTGTAGTTTTAATGGTTAAAATCTGGTACAGGGAGCAATGTACAGGACCACTGTACAGGCAACACCGGACAAAACTGTCTACAGTGGAGCCGTATTCGTACACTGTACCGTGTGAAACCTGGGCTTTTCGGTGCTACAGCAACACTGTACTCCGCGCTCTGGTGCAGTGACTAAGAGCGGCATCTACAGTAACGCTGTAGATCGTTCCGTATCTGACTCAATTTTTTTGCAGTGCAGAAACAATCACACACAATCGGAAAAAATCAGACAAAAATTGGAAACAATCACACAAAATCGGACACAATCATGACACAATTTTTAAAAATATATGTCTTATATTTATCCAACAATCTGAAACAAATCAGAGACAATCATCGACACAGTCACAAACAATCTGAATGACGGAAACATAAAAAAATACACAATTTTGCTGGGAGAGACCATACCAATAAAGCCCGTCGGCAGTTGAGCTCGCGATTCAGTGTAGTATGGGAGTGGAAGAGAAGAGAGAATGAGTTTTCTGCCGGCGATCGTAACGGGTCGGAATTTGAATGTAGTTGCAGAAGAAGCCTCGGCAAACTGCGGGTGGGTCGGCGTGGCGGCAGGGGTTGGGGGCGGGGGGGCACGTCGCGCACACCTAACTTTTAATTGGAATTTCAGCAGACAGGGGCAAAGAATGCATCTTTGGGAAGGAGTTAACGAGAGCGCCGGGCGCTAACGAGGTGGGCGATGAGCCGCAAGCGACACACCGGTGGGCGACGGGTCGAGTGTCGATTGTTCATCGCTCAACGGAGCTCATCATGATTTAAAAGACTCCCTCATCGTATCTCGGTGGCGGGGTGCTTCAGTGTGAGTGTGAAGAGGAGAGAGAGAGAGAGAGAGAGAGAAAGAGAGATCGAACGGATGAAACATCGGAAGAAATCGTGCTAATCACCAGCCGTCCGTCGAGGGGCCTAAAAGCTTCGGCAACGTGTTGCTCTGGACTTTCTTCTGTTGTGGTTCCTTCTGTTCTGTTTGATTGAATTGGGTCCGGTGATGATGACCACCGGTGCCACCCCACCTCTCTCTCTCTCTCTCTCTCTCTCTCTCTCTCTTTCTCTCTCTCCCCTCTTTCTCTCTCTCTCTCCCTCACTCACTGTTTTCTTTCTCTCTGTCTCTGAATCCCCCTCCCCCACGAGAAGCCGTTTAGGGTAATGAACGATGCCAACGCCTCTTAGCACTCGCGACCTCTCCCCTCCCTCTTGCCCATCCCCTTCCTCTCTCTGAGGGCCATGAGAGTAAAAGAGAGACAAGAGCAGAGCGACTTTTAAAGACTCGGCTCCATCATTTTCAAATTCACCGCTGTGGTCGCCGCAGGGAGTGAGGGCTTCCGCGGGTCACCTTTCCGAGCTTGTTCTTTTTAATGATTACTTGTGAAAAGTCACGGCGAAGCACGGTGACCTATTACATGGAGGACGTTACTTTTTATCTTATTTTTATCTTCGGTTCTCTCGCTCGCTCTCTCTTTCAGCCTCTATCTTCCTCTCTTACGCGTGCGTGTGCATACACACTTATAAAACCCCTCCCCCTCCCCACCACACACACACGCACACACTGATCGTTCCCCGACGGAGGCCGGCGTAGTGATTCTGTCCATATCTTACAGAAAAGATCGGCGTCGCAGGCGCAGAAAAAAATCTGTGTGTGGCTCCCCAGCGAGCTGAAGAAGGCCACGCTAGCGCTCAAGCCGGGATCGTCCCTGCTGCATGGCCAATCCAAAGGGATCGAAGCGGGCCAGTGTGTTCCTTTTATCGAGAAAGTTGAGCGATGAGAGGCAGCTATAAGAAGGGAATGCGTCGTGTGTGTGTGTGTGTGTGTGTGTGTGGAAGAGACACATAGAGACTGTTGGCCACGAGCCATGGCATGGGGGCACATAGCACGGCGTCAGCAGTACTCATTATTATTCATCTTTATTAGAGAGTCATTCGAGGGGCGAGCAGAGTCGCCGTATCTCTTTTCGAATCGAAATGACGAACTGCCGCGTGCCGCGTGTGCCAAATAGTATAAACAAGTACACCCATCACAATACAGGGACGTGACTGTCCAACCTTCTCTCTCTCTCGCTCTCTCTCTCTCTCTCGCTATATCTCTATCTCTCTTGAGGAGCGCCGCGAGGGTGTGTGCGCGCACTCTCCTTTTT
>NW_026267208.1:820231-828821 GCF_000697945.3 Frankliniella occidentalis | reverse complement strand
CCCCCCCTCCCTCTCTCTCTGGGCCGGAAATGTCACAATAAAGAAGACTTCTTTGTTGTTGCCGCAACCACGAGGGATATCGCTGAGCGCGGCTGCCCCCGCCGTCCCCTCGGCCTGCTTTGCTCCCAGGTCCCCCGCCCCCCTGGGCGATGCCACCGCCGCTCCTGCGGGTGTTGCCTTTGCCGCCCCGCGCCAGGAGGAGACGGGGCGGAGGGTGGGGAGCGTGCAAATCTCATTTGTGCGAATTGGCTCGCCGTGGGCCGTGGGATCGAACCCTTTTTTCCGGCCCGCGCGCGCGCGCGCCCCGCCGCACCACACTTACTTTTCAAGGATACGAAGCAAAACCTGCTGAAAGGCGAAGGGGCCGCGGCGCCGCGCCGCGAGCACGCCGCCGGGGCGGCGTCGTCCGTCGGCAAACCCAATAACGGCAACCTCGGTGGCTGTTATGAATATCGAGTCGCGCCGTCGTCGTCGTCGCGGTCCTCTCCGTCAGTAGTTAAGGAGCAGGGCAGAGTAGGGCCGCCAAGGACGTCGCGGTGATTATGGTGATGCTGCGGGCTGCTCGCCTCGACATGTGAGACACGCGAGAAAAACACGCGGCGCTGCGGACCTCCTTCAGGGCGGGAGCGGGCGTCCTCCCCTCCTCCTGCCTGACACTTGAATCGCGGCGGCCGCAAGATGGATGGTGCTGGAGGTGGTGGTTGTGTCTGTGTGGCGGGGCGGGGCGGGGCGGGGCGAGGCGGGGCAAGGCGGAGCTCCGGGGAGCTCCTCCCGATGTACTCCCGGCCCCCGGCCCTTGCAGCTGCTGCTCGGGGGGCCGGACGGGGGGCAGGACGGACCCCGCTGACTCTGCGGCGCGGGCTGCTCAGCTTAAGCTGTTATTTGTGCCCCGGTCAGCCTCCCCGGTCCGCCTCCGCCCCCGGCCCAGGGGCACGCTGTGCCACGCCCGCCGGAGTGGTCCCCGGTCACGCTGCCGTAACTCGCCAGGGAAAGCCCCGAGCCTGCCTGGCCGCCGGCGCTCTGGGCTTTGGACTCGCTTTGGCGGGGGCGCTGGCTGGACGATGCCCCGGGGCCGTGCCCAACCCCTCGGCGGCCGCCGCGAGATCAACTTCCTAATGCCATGCTTTTTTCTTTTTTTTTGTGCGAGCGCAGTCTGCTACTCTTACCCCACTATATTCCTACCATCATTTCGCACATCATAAGGGGGGAAAGGAAGGAGGGCTAGAGAAGAAGCCAGGTTCAAGCGTTTTCCGGCTGAAGAGGCTACTAACAGCGGCTAGCTGGGCAGATGGGATCATTCTCCAGCCTTTATGCGGTTTGTGGTCGACTTGCTCGGCTCGAATACGGCGTGTTGATTGGCTGTTGTAGAGGACCCGAGGGACGCACTTAGCACGGCCCCTGAAGGACCCTGCAGGGACTGCCGCCGGAATCTACACTTCAACAGGGAAATGCGGAGGTAAACAAGTTCTCCTCCGCCTCGCCCGCCTCGGCCGGGGGAACGGGACCTGCGGAACTGGGTGTCCAGCGCTCCCACCCCTCTCCGCCCCTGTTAAGAAGCCCTAAACACCTAGGCGGTCGGAGCCGCAAGGACATTCCTGGCGTCCGTCCGTCCGAGTGCGGCGGGGTAGGGCAGGGCGGCTAAAGCGACCCCCGCGCCCAATCTGCAGCACCTCAGCCCACAGCGCCGGGGCCGGGCCGGGCTGAGCTGCGGTCTCCCGGAGGCCCCGCCGCGCCCCGCCAGGCAAGGGCCTTGATGAGTGAAGGAGACGCGTGTGAAGGAGGAGAGTGTTCAGAGGGTCGGGACCGGGGGAGAAGTGGTGCAAACCCTCGCAATAATGGGACTGGCATCCCTGAAAGGAAATCCTTTCAGCAGCAGGACTAAATGCGCAGTGTGTGTCGTGCCACCCGCCGAGGAGATGGAGAAGTCTGGAGGCTGCGGGTTCCAGCCTCCTCCCTCGCAACCATCGCCCCGCGCCGTTGGTGAAGGCTGCGGGGTCAGCTGTCTCTCTCGCACGACCGCCGTTGGTGAAGGCTGCGATAGGTCAGCTGTCTCTCTCGCACCACCGCTGTTTGTGAAGGCTGCGGGGTCAGCTGTCTCTCTCGCACCACCACCGCACCCCCATCGTGATGAATGTCGGCCCGGCTGTGGAATGTGCCCGGGAGGGTCCGGCCGGCGGTCTGGATCCCCACCGCGCCGGCCCCGCCCCGCCATGCCCCGCCACGCCGTGCGCTTTCCCCTGCGGGCCCGCAGCAGAATGGAGTATTGCCGCGCGCGTTATGGTCCCTGAATCATGGCGCATCCACCCCCGCTCTCGTGTCGCCCCCCGCCGCGCCCCGCCCCTACCCGCTCCAAAGGGTCACGTTCGGTTCGCGCGGCGTGTTCTCGGCGGGGGAGGCTCTCGGGAACGGACCGACCGCGCTAAAAATAGCCTCCGGGAGGGGAAATGTGAAACGGAACACTTCGACGAATCGGGGATATTGTTTTTCATACCCCGAGGAGAGTGGCAAAAAGAAATATCCATTGCTGCACCTTTTTAGAACTGTACTGATATTAAAAAATGTGATTAGTATTCCCGCTGTTTCAAAACCTAACATTATTACCCACAAAAGGCGTTAAAAGATCAGTAACGGGATGAGAATGCAC
This sequence comes from Frankliniella occidentalis, assembly GCF_000697945.3. NCBI lineage: Eukaryota > Metazoa > Arthropoda > Insecta > Thysanoptera > Thripidae > Frankliniella > Frankliniella occidentalis. Next base: position 826,177 of record NW_026267208.1, on the reverse strand, counting down.
ACATTTTGAGCAGCCACCCCACACTGTGAAAATTAGTTGTTAAAAAACAGCTCAGTTGTTGACCAACAGCTCAGTTGTTCGAGAACAACAGAAGTTGTTGAAAAACAACTACGTTTGTTGTCAATGCATTGTTGATATTGGACCATTGGGCACCATTTTGTTTTTGCTGACTTTGTTTTACTAATGTTACTGGACAACTTTTGCCGTTATTTGACAAACGAAGCTGTTGTACAACAACACGAGTCAGTTAAAAACTTAACAACGAATTTGTTGTTAAGTGACAACAATTTTTTTTACAGTGCAGCCAGCGGTGCAGGTGTGTGTAATTGTTATCTCGAAGGTCAAGCATGACGTGGGGTTTTTTGGGCTGGCTTGACGTACGGCCCTATAAAAGTCGCCCTCGTTGGCCTCATCTTATAGGACTTGAGCAGCCGCATTCGAACCGAACCGCCCCCGTTTGATGAAGGGCTGTGGTCGCATCCAGGATGGTGGGCAGCGCAAGCGTAGCGGCTCCCCACACATCAGCGGTGTACTGCGACCCATCCCCCACTCGAGTGCGGGGGCTGTGCGCGCCGTGCGCGGCGACAAACTAAACACACCCTTTTCCTCCCGCATTTCGGCATTTCGGCCGCTGCCGCCGCGGCCCTGAGGGAGGCTACAAATCATTATGCGTCGTTCCGTCGTGTGTGGTGTGGGGTCGACCCCCCCCCCCCCCCCCCTCTGCGGGCAGGACGGGACTCGCCGCCGCACAGACCAGCTCTCCCCCCCCCTCCCTCCCTCAGGAATGACTAACGACACTCCCTGCTCCGGCTCCCGTCGCCAATGCGGTGATTGACTTCTATTTGTGTTCGACCACCTTATACGTCGTAAGCTTACAACTCAACGTGGTGACGTTTTGTATGGAGCACACTGATGTCTAAATTCTGCAACTCGCAAGACTTGCTAGTGTTTCACACCGCTCTGAAAACGAAGACATTAGCAATCATTGATGATCACTAATATATCAGTGTACTTTGCACTGATAACGTTTAGGTTTTTGTGTAGTGTTTAGTGTTGAACACACTAGGAAAAGACTACAAAGCGCTACTTTGATTTCAAAGAAAATGGAAGCAATGTAATAAAAAGCAAATTTTTTTTTCGAAGTATCGCCGAGTATCGCTTTTTTGTACTTGCAAAGCATTGCTTCGTTACGCTGGTCGGCCAAGCCACTATCTATACAGCGAAGGCTATAGATGAGAAGCACGAGTAGTAGCGGTAGTGCGTATTCTCCGTGAAGAAGCAGACCGCCGGTTTCCTTTTTCTCTCTGTCCCTGCAGCCGGTAAGCCCAGGGCGATTACTTGCCGTGACTGGGTGATACGGATAAAGAGGGGGCTCTCTGACGTGAGCCGGCGGGGCCGTCTCTCTCCCGCGCGAGTACCACAGCCGGTCGGGCCGGGCTCTCTGTTCGACCGGAAAAGCACCGCTAAGCTTGTCTCAGAAAGTTTAAGGGGTGGAAGTACTTTCTCACTTGCTCCCTCCTCCCTCTGAAGGACACGCCCACCGTCAGGCGGACACTCCTCTAAAGGGCCTGCCGCTGACACTTATCAAGTCACGTTCACTGAGCGACTTATCTGTTTGAATCGATTTGCGTCACCAGCCGCCTTTCGCTGGGTCCGCTTCTAGGCGACCTAATCCATCCATCCATCTGGCAATCGATCATATCTGTCCCTGCAGCCCCGTAAATGCCAGCCCAGCTTAATTAGGCGCCGACCAAGAGCGTTATGTAACAATAAGGGGGTTGGAAGCTCAGGTTGAAGACTTTTCCACTTTTCCAGTAGTTTTGTTCCTACCGTCCTTGCCACACGTATCAGTCTCACATATAAATATATTTACGAGGGGGGGGGGTGTAAAAATGCGGGGTTGGTTCAGTCCTCTCGCGCCCCCCCCCCTCCCCCTCGCACACACAATACGCGATGCGCACGCACACAAATCCAAAGACAGCGTCAGGAGGGACGTAGCTTTCTCGTATTTATGTTGGTATTCAGAGAAGCCGTCGCCGCGTGCGTCGCCCCGCCAGAGTGATGTAGCGCGTGGGCTCGGGGGGAGGAAAATCGGAATTTCGTCCCGAAGATGAGGTCGCGAGGAGCGGGCGCGCGCGTGGGAGCAGGGAGGCGGTTGCGGGCGGGGGTAGGTGGGATGGATGGATGGGTGCCGTGCTGTGACAAACAAGCCGTCTAAATTCAGTGCCTCACCAATGGGCGAGCTAACACGACGCGTGTTTATTGGTTTGTTTGCATTGTCTGTTTTGTCAAGCACACTCGAAGGGACGAGCGCTTGGCCCCGCAGTGGCTTCGCACGTGCAAAGAGGAGGAACGCAAGTTCAACAAATCAGAGAGGCTTAGCAAACGTGACATCCTTGAGTTATTTTTATTTATCTATATTTTGCCACATAGATCGCATCTTTGCGTAGCCGCTGCAGCGTTTGGTGGGTTTGAGCTGGAGGCCCTCGCCTCCTCGCCTGCCTACTGCCGCCTGACAACCCTATTTCCTCATAGGGAAAGGGTTTGGAGGGGGGAAGGCGAGGGGTCCACCACTCCTAAAAAAATTCGTACAGTGATTGCAATCAAAAATGATTGCAAATGATTGTGATGATTGCAAAATGAAAGATTGTAAAATGATTGAAAGATTGTAAACCTATTGAAAGATTGTAAAATGGTTGAATGGTTGTAAAGTGATGGAACTGGATTTAAAGTGATTGGAATTGATTTAAAATGATTGGAATTGATTCAAAATGGTTGGAATTGATTCAAAATGATTTGAATTGAGTGGAAAATGATTTTAAACGACTAAGGGCTCAATCCGTGTAACGCATCATTCAGGATTTGTATGATTTAAGATGGTTGACAGTGATTATTGAACGTGATGATTGATACGAATATCAATTTTTTAATTAGATTTCTATGTCTGTAAATTATTTTTAATTGATTGAAAATGATTGGAAATGATTCATAGTGATTTAAAGTGATTGGAAAAAGATTCAAAATGATTCAAAATTATTCTAAATGATTGTAAATGATTCTAAATGATTGTAAGTGTGATTCTTTTGGAAAGTGTACAGCGATTGTTCCAAGTGGTGGACCCCTCGGGGGAAGGGCAGTGGTACGAGCCTCTACACACACGAGTAGCAGCTAGTCCACTGCTGGGATAAGCGCTTCCTCGCATCAAGGCTACCCCAAAATGGTCCACGGCCGTTACCCTGTCGATGTCATTAAATTTATCCTTTTCACAAAATCAAACCTTTATATTTTGAACTTCTGGATGACTACTAATACATCCTAAACCTGGCATATAGTTAAAATGTCGTTTTGTCTTCCATTTGTGTTGGAAACATACTGAACCTTGTTTTCAGATTTGAAAATCTGACCGGCATTGTCTGACCAATCTTTCTTTTTTTTTTTAAGTTAGTTGTTTTTTGACATCTTAATTTGATTGAAGAGGTTGATCATCAACTTAGTGCCGATTTGTTTCTAATGTACTTTTTCCCTGCCTGAAAAAGTGGTCGAACCCTGGTTGACATCAACTCCATATATATTTTTTTCTTAAAGGGCATTGTTTTGCCATGAATGTTATCGCAAAATGTGCGGATCAGGTACACGACAAACTATCTTGACAGAACCCCCTTCATCTTCCTACCCAAGAAGATGGACGAAGCAGGGAAGGTCGTGTGTATTCAGCATCTCTCATGTATTCAACGATTGGAATGAGCCCGTCTCAGACGGCCTTTTAGATACTCTTTGCAGTGCTCGGGACGCCCTTTCTCCCTCTGTGTTGTCCCGGGTCATGACTCACTCAGTCCCACTCAACATCAAAGCAACAGGGATTAGCATCCATACCGACCCCCAGGGACCCCGGGAAGCCAAGAATCATCATCTCTCCCTTTCCTCATCCATCCATCCGTCTGTCTGTATCCTTGTTCTTGTTTTCCCCTCCCTACGTACAAATGCTTACGAAAGCCTACGTCCATTTCTCGACCAGACTTCTCTCTCTCTCTCTCTCTCTCTCTCTCTCTCTCTCTCTCTCTCTCAAGCCTGATTGTACAGCCCGTTCGGCCAGGGCGCGCGTGTTCCTCTTGCCGGAATGCTTCCGGTTTCATTTTCCAGACGGGCAATTAGTTGCCGCCGACACGCGATAACTCTCCCCTACGCCGTTGAAAACGCCGCGGCCTCCTTAATTTCACCCCTCTTTCTTCCCCGGTGCTCGCCTTGCTCCGCGCGCCAGGCGTAGCGACACTTACAAGAAGGAGCAGGAGCGTGAGCGTGAGATTATAATAGGTGGAATCAAGAACACCTGTGAGGCAGGCCGGCTGATGTGAAAGAGCCCCCACTACCCAAATACACCTGTCACATCTTAAACTGAAAAACAAAGGTAGTGATCAAAGAGTTCTATTGCCTTTACAAAGGCATTAAAAATTAGCACTCCTGCAAAGGCATTAAACCTGCACAAAGATCTACCTTTGTTTTTTCCAGTGAAAGCCTATCCAGCATGCTTATGGGGAAAACAAGGGTGCACCCAGAAAAATAGTTTCTTGATTCAATTGCACGCTGACACAAGATGAAATTCACCATTAAAACAAGGCAATATTGTCTTTGGAATAAGATTTTTTTCTCTATTTTGAAAGAAAATATCAGCTTGTTTCAAGAGTAAATCGCTTGTCCCTATTGCAAAGCACGCACGGCGCTCCGGCGCTGGCGATGGCGAAACCACGCAACGCCGCGGAGCCTCCGTCAAAGCACGCACAGCGGTCCGGCGCTGGCGAAACGACGCAACTCGATTTTTTGGGTGAGTTTTGAGACCTATACCGTGGGAAAGAGGACGTTTCCCTCTTCCAAAATATATTGTTATTTCAAAATTTTCGAAAAACATCGATACGTGGTTTTGCCAGGGCATATTCTTAAGAATAACTTTGCGTGGTTTCGCCTGCGCCGGACTGCTGTGCGTGCTTTGCAAGAGGGACGAGCGAAATTTGATTGGAACAAGGAAAAATTTACTAGAAACAATAAACGATTTTTCTGGGTGTAGAACTTCATGCCTTTCTAGGGGTGGGAAATTTTAATACCTTTGTACAGACACAGAAGTGCCCAAAGTCATAATTATTTAGCACATTTGGGCAGTTTTGCGGCACTTTTAAATTCCTACAAAGCAATGCTTTGCAGAACTGCGAAGTATTTAGATCCTTTGTAACTACAAGGCTTTCTTTGCAATTAAAAAGTGACGCTTTGCAATTGCGAAGCAACGGCACACTCTGCTCTTCGTAACAACCACACTATTCCTCAACATTATTTAATAAGTAACTGTCATATTACCTCTCCCTCTCCTCCCTCTCTCCCTCTCTCTCTCTCCCTCTACTCCTTCCCGGACTGTATCGCGGGGCGTTTCGCAGGGCTCAGCGTCCTCTCTCCTCCGGGACTCTGGCGCGGCTGTGCAGAGCACTCGAGTGGCTCGCTTTATTTTTATTCCTCAATTTGCATTTTAAAATCGGCATTCTGTATAAACTGGGCGGGGCGATTCAAATTAGCTGCAAGCAGTGCGGCGCGGCCCCGGGGCCCCGCCCCAGCCGCGCTCCACAACACCCCGCGGAGCGGCTCCCTTCTCTGGGAAAATCGCTTTCGTGCAGATTCGCGTTTATACGCGCGACTTGACCTGATACGGTTGGCTGCTGTGGTTTAAAACTAAAGAGGCCGTCATTATTACAGCTCGCTGTTCGCCTGTCAGTCAGCTTAGGCAACAGGTGGGTAGTGGAGGGGGTGGACGACGAGAACTCCGCTGCAGGAGAAACGAGAGCTAAAGGATCTCGCGTCGCGGAAGGCGTCAGGTCTTTCTCCTTGCGCCCTCTCCATTGGAGGGAGAGTGGTCCGCCGGAGAGAGAGAGAGAGAGAGAGAGAGAGAGAGAGAGAGAGAGAGAGAGA
>NW_026267208.1:816487-819231 GCF_000697945.3 Frankliniella occidentalis | reverse complement strand
CACACACACACACGCACGCACGCACGCACGCATGCGCGTCGAGTCGGGCGCCGCTCTCAGAAAACAGCACTTGAGTTTATCCGGGGCGCAAGGGGGATAGATTGGTTGGCGGTGCGCGGGACCCCGGGGCCGGCGGAGCAGGGGGTGCTTCGTGACGCCCACCGCCGCCGGCCCGGGCCCGGCACGGTGCCGCCCCCTCGACAATACATCATGGCGGCAAGCTTGTGAACTTCCGAGGTGGTCGGTGCGGCCGCCGGCGGGGAGAGAGAGAGTGCGCGGTGGAGGAGGCCGGGCCCTCCGGGCCCTACGCGCTGGCCTCGAGCCAGGCCGCTGGTTAGGTCGGCCAATATAATGCCCCCCACAGCACAGCCCCACCCCCCCACAATGCAACGCGAACACCAATTAGGGGGGCGGCGCCCCGAAATAAACAAAAGGTGTCGTCCCCTCCGAGTGCGCGGGGCAGGGCGCGCTGGAAGTAACGGCTCGCGGAAAGTATGAAGTCGACATTTTCGTTCCACTCGAATTAATCAGCACCACTGTCTGTTCGCCTCTCTCGCTTTCTCTCTCTCTCTCTCTCTCTCTCTCTCTCTCTCTCTCTCTCTCCCCCTCCCTCCCTCCCTCTGTGTCTCTCTCTCTCTTTGCCTCTCCTTCTCTCTTTCCCTCTCTCCCCGTTCCCTCCCCCGCCCTACTCCTGTCATCGCTCTCCCTTGCTTTCTGTCTCTTACCTGTGGCGACAATCTTTTATTATTTTGTCGGTCATGGAGGCAGTGCGAGCGGGGACCAAAAGGGACAGAAAATGTGGCCCGCCGCGCCGTGCCCAGAGGCGGCCCGGAGGCGGCCCGGAGGCGGCCCGGAGGCGGCCCGGAGGCGGACCCAGGGGCGGGAGACGCTAGGAGTCCCGGCTGGCGGCCACTCCGCCGCGCCACGCCGCACCACACTTCCTGTCGCCTAGCGCTCCCTTCCACCTACAGCAAATTTATCAACCCTTGTGCGGACAAAAAGGGGGTTTTCGTACATTTTTTTCCCTGTTTATCTTGTTTTTCGACAGGTTTTTTTCCCGCACGGTGTGCGCCGTGTAGACAACTCAGTTTCGGTAAGAGACTGCTGTCGACAACCGTGCGGATTGGTGTGCATTTTGACCAGCGCGTACTGTAAGCCGGAAAACTAGCGGAAAACAGTGAACGACGGGAGAGAGAGAGAGTGGGGCGGTGGAGGAAGACGAAGGGTCACGCTGGCGGGGAATGCCAATGAGTGGGCCGCCCAGGTGACCCTTTCCCCCACTCCTCCTGGCCTTATCTGATGGGTGTCAGGTGAATACAACACTGCGTGAAAATAATGCTTGATTTAGGGCGAAGCCCTTTTTTTTCGCTATCGCTTTTTCCCGAGCCCCATTCCACTTTCCGGGCCGTGAGCGGGAACCTTGATCAACACGACCTTTATCAGGTCGGCCTGGATTACAATCTGACTGGTGTGTGTGTGTGTGTGTGTGTGTGTGTGTGTGTGTGTGTGTGTGTGTATGAGAGAGAGAGAGAGAGAGAAAGAGAGAGAGAGCGAACGATAAGGGGGGGAATGTGTGCGTGTGCGAGTGTGTGCGTAAGATGAGGTGGCGAAGAAAGGAGTGGAAAGACAATGGTGTTGATGGATCCTCCGCCTCCACCATGCCTCCCAGGCTCTCGGCAGCTCGCCGTGCCGCGCGTTGGTTGTTTTTGGGATGTCTTCACCGGTTCAACTGCTGCACTGTTCTTTATACCTCCCTTCCAATTCTACTTCTGCGTCCACCACCACTCTTAGCTCTGTGTGGGTGATAGGTTCGGCCTCTAGCGCGGACGCCTGGGGAGCGCGGGGTAGGCCAGCCCGCTGTACAGCCTTGTATCGCGGCATTGCCTCTCTCAGCCTCTGCAGGCGCCTGTGGAGCTTAGGGTAGGCCAGCCCGCCTTACAGCCTTGTATTGCGGTATTGCCTGTTTGGACCTCCGCAGGCGCCGTGGAGCTCGGGCTTAGGCAGTTCCACCCGCGTCTCACGGTGCTTTCGGTGAGTAGGTCAACGTGGTCAAAAATAGTGAAATACAACAACCGCAATAACAATAAAGTCAAAAGGCCGGGAAGCTCATTTAAAAAATGTGTACGCCCTGTGTCAGGGTCCTGTACCTCTCAACTGCCCAAACACCTGGTGTCTACCGAAGCTTCACCAACTCACGCTTTGCTGGAACTTGTGCTCAACGTAGCACTTCGTGTAGGGCCGCTTCGAGATATCTTGTTTGGTTCATCAGACAAGACGCCCGAGAGGTTGTCTCCTCGGAGCGCAGTAACGGTTCATCTGAGGAAACAATTTATAAATCACCCGACCCGCTGTACCCGTTTATTATTAGAGGGAAAAACGGCAGTGTCTCTCCGATTGGAATGGGCCGTCGATACAAAGCACTCGATTACTCGCTGAATATGTAATTGGCGTTTCGCGACGGAATCGGCCGCCGCTGGGAAGACAGAAGAAGCATTTGGTCCCTTAGCGAACGGAGAAGAAAGAATTAAAGTGACTCCCTGTTTTGTCCATCCTTTCCTCACCCCCCCCCCTCCTTTTTCGCCCCATCTCCTGTGGATTAGGCCTGATCGGGAAGCTGCTGAAAAGCTCTGCTCATTTCGTTGCTAACGCTCCCCCCCCCCCCTCCTTTTTCGAGGGGCGCGTCTGTACGGTCCAGCCGGCGCGAAGAGAGTACTTGAAGTGTTGCGTGAGACGGCTTCGACACT
>NW_026267208.1:805987-809872 GCF_000697945.3 Frankliniella occidentalis | reverse complement strand
GGGCACCTCGCCGGTGGAATCCCGAGCGCTCGCTGAGAGGTGCCCAATGCCGCCCGCCCTACGCAGGTCCCTGGTAAGCGCTCGGCCAAACAGGAACCTTTCTGTTCTACCCGCTCTTCTTCTTCCTCCGTTAGTCGAAATACACTATTCAATTTTTAGAGGGTAGAGTAGTTTTTACGCGGCCCTTTTATCTGCACTGAAAGGTGCGATTTTATGCCTTGTAAATGTGATAAGAGTTAGTGCTTTTTAAAGACATTCTTAATGTCGCTGAAAGCCCTAAACATACATTAGAGCATTGTTGCGTGCTAAATTTTTCGTGCTGCTTCAAATGATTTAAATAACTGGTAATACACGCGTTGCTGTTCCGGAGTGATGATTCCGGTAGCTATGTAGATGCTATGATAATGTGATATCTGTCGAAGGTAGATACATTTATCATGGTTCCTAAAGGCCTACCCTTTAAAAATGAAAACAAATTTGTGTTCGAACTCCTGAATGTGGCTAACATTCGGTGACGTTTAGCCAGCCCGCCGGAGTTTAAGGGGGTGGTCGGACCAGCGGGCCCTCCCCCACTCTAGCGCGGTTGGGCGCGCCACTGGTTGCGAGCACTGCAAAACTCTGTGGCCACTCTTTGACTTTGAGCGACAAATTTCGGCATTCATTTCGAGGATAGCCAACTTTGAACAATTCAGGAGTAGTCCACCGGGTTTTGCCGTGAGCTGACGGGGTTCCGTGTGTAAAACTGTGTGGGTGTGTGCTGCTTAGGGCTCGCGCAGCCAGCCCGACTGTAACGGCTGCCCGTCCCGCAAGCGCTACGGCAACGGGTACGAGGTGCAGCTCACGCGCCAGTGGCCCCCCTAGCGAGGCGTGCGGCCCTGTGCACGGGGCCGAGCTATGGGCCGAGCTAGGAGATACTCCGCGAGGAAGGGGCGCTAGGAGGCGCTCGCCGCCCAGACAGCCAGGTACAACCGCCCGGCCAGGGCTGGCAGAGACTCCGCGCGCGCAGGGGATGATGTTAGCGACTTAGGCTTGACCCTAGGGGACAGCAAAACGTAGTAGGCGGTAGGCGACGCCGGCCTGTGCGCCAACCAGCGCCAGCCTCGCCCACTCGGCAGTGTTGCCAGGACAGCGGGTTTCCCGCCAGATCTGGCGGGATTTGAGACCTCACAGCGGGAAAATCTGGTCGTCAGCGGGAAGATTTTCGATTTTTCGGTCCAAAAATCAATGATTTTGAAGAACTTTTTCGGTCGAAATTCAAAAGTTCCCGCTGCCGCGGGCTCAGCGCAGCCCATTGGCGGAGCGTAGTAGGGTGGGGGCTCCCCACCAGCCCTCTCCCCCCCGATCTAGCGGGAAAGCAGCGCGATCTGGCGGGTTTTGGCCGAGGATCTGGCGGGTTGGGCCGTCCGTTTCTGGCAACACTGCCACTCGGCCAGGAAGCCGAGCCCAGTCTGGCCCAACGCGGCCCAGACGCCAATCTAGAGCCATGCCGCCTGGCCTTTTCGGCCGATGCTTCCACGCACACTGGAAACCGAAACACGGGACAGCACTTGTGCGGGGTGTACTAAGAATTTTAGTGCCATACTGAAGATACTGCTCATATTTGGCTCCTTCGGGGTGGCGATAGGAGAACTCTCTTATTTTTCTGACTTCCGCTCCAAAACTCACAAAACTCACAAAATTTAAGAGATTTTTCTACAGAAAAATTTCATCAAAACACTAAAACTTTGGGTACTGTGTCCGAGAACTGAAAGTCTAAAATTCCAGAAGCTTTCCGATCGCCTTCTTCAAGAAATGTGATGCATCCGTAAAGGCACCAAAATGTAGTACCCCTAAAGAACCTAACTTTTGTTTCCAATGCACTTTTATATATCAACGTACTTTTTTGTTCTAAATTACATATTTATTTTTTATTGTTTTGCTAGAATGTGCTTTTTACCACGCCAAACGTCGATGTTACTTTCACAAGCTTTACGTGTCGCACTACACTCGCACCTCTAGACGGACTCCGCGTCGTGCACGGTGCAGCGCGTGTAAACGCCGCCTGCAGCTGCTCCACGCAGCTCTGCCTAGCGCGGCGGGCCCGGTCTGATTCATTGTGTACTGTAGCTGCTCGATTGCGCAGTTTGTATCCGCCTGGAGATGGAAGAACGGCTGCGCCGGGCTGCGCCCCCTCCTGTGCGGGCACGCCCGACGCCCCCGTCGGCCCGGCCAGTCCCAACTAATGGGCCCTCGGTCACATCTGGTCGGGGGTCAGTCGGTCTCGGTCAGAGGGGCTCGGTCCCGCCTTCCCCTCGGCTCGTCCGTCAAAGGCCGGCACAGCATCCGTCCCGGGCGAACAAAAGGCAGAGACTGGCCCCAACAAATAGTGCACGCCGGGGCCGGCCTTTGCATCAGTCCGTAGTCACCCTGCGCAACCAGAACCATTTGCAGGGCCACTCCTCCGACATCCCTACTCCATGTCTGTCTATTGTAGCGAGCCCGCTTTCCCTCTTATGCATGGTGGCGTGGTGTGAACCCCCAAATCCCCGTCATGCGGTGTAAATAAAATGCGCGCATGATTCAAGAGTTAATAATTATCTTCTAGATTCCCGCTTTATTTCTTTCTTTTCCTTTTCTTTTTGTGCTTTCTTTGAGGAGGATAAGGAGACAGCTTTCGTTCTTTCGTGTCTCGGCCATCTTGACTTTAGATTTTGAATAATAGCCGCGAACACTAGTACTAGAAGAAGTAAATTTTGGCCTGTTCATACGTATCCGTATCGGTCTCCCTAGGAGTCGAAGGAGCCTGCCTAGTTTAGTGTCGCATTGTCGCATGCAAGTCGTCGCGTCTGACGGATGTGCCTTTCGACCGCCTGTCCCCTCTGCCTGCGCAGCCCGAGCCTAACGCTCCCCGCTCTCGTTGCAGTACCTGAACGCGGCCGTGATGCTGACGCCGACGGGCGTGTCGTACGCGGCGGTGAGCCAGGCCGACCTGTACAGCCGGTGGCGGCGCGGGCGCGGCGGCCGCGGCTACACGCACTCGACGACGGGCGGGGCCATCACGGCCGCCGCCCAGGCCCTCGCCGGCCAGAAGGTCCCGGTGCCCCTGCCACTGCCGCCGCGCTCCCCGGACGACGCCGACCTCTACGACGACGAGGACACCTAGCAGCGCCTCGCGCCAGTGGCGGCGGCCATCGGCCACGTCACTGGCGCGCTCGCCAGGCAGTCCCTGTTCGCCGCCAAGAAGGCCGCCGAGGCTGGCAGCCTTCGCGATCAGCAGCTGTGAGAGGACCGCAGCCGACCCCGACGGGAGGCACTGAAGGCACGCCCTCGGGCACGCCTGCCATAAAGGACAGTCAGTTTGTATGAAGACATTGATGAGGAGCGACTGTGGTCGTTCTTCCAGTCGTTCTGTACACCACAGATAGACTGACTGCTGTTTGTTTTCTTGATGCGGTGATGTTTGTGTAATATAGTGGTGTTATGTGTGATTCCCTGTAGGAAATGATGTCTCAGTCAACTCATTACGCCCCTCTCCTACTGTAAGATCTCCGTCGAAGTTATGACGTTCTAATTAATATCCCATAAAAAGGGTAAAAGTTAAGTATTACTTCTTTAAAGAAACATGGTGCTATATAATTACTAGTCAAAATATCCGGGGGGTTATATGAAATACGGGGGTAAAGTACGTCTTATTCATTAGATAAATAAGGTTTTGGAAAGACTGTTAATTGTGTGCCATGTAGGGTAAGGATGCAAAACATCTTTGAAATGTGTTGGCATAGGTCGGTCAGCATTAAATGGTGGTAAATGTTTATGCATTCGTGCAGTCATTACTAATTTAGTTCGCGGTGTTGCAGCTGAATAAATGAAACCTGCCGGCATTTCCATTAAACAATATTACAATAG
>NW_026267208.1:799631-805937 GCF_000697945.3 Frankliniella occidentalis | reverse complement strand
GGGGGGGGGGACAGAGAGAGAGAGATGGGGGAGAGAAGGGGGCGATGAGGCGTGCGCTGTGGCTGGCGTGCACAATGTAGCGTGGTAAAGACGCTTATGGAAAGGATTGCAAACTACAGTCGTTGCTTTAGTTTGCAAGCGTTGCACGCACCGTGCTTGTACGAACGAGTTGGTGTCCTCCGCGCCACCCTCCTGCAGCCGCTCCAGCAGCAACCCTAGGAGGTTATTGTGCGGCTGAGCTGTCGGCGCCGGGCTGCAAGGCCGCGAGATACAAGGCCTCCTCTCTATCCCTTTCTTCTCTCCCTCTCTCTCTCTCTCTCTCTCTCTCTCTCTCTCTCTCTCTCTCTCCCCCCCCCCCCTCCTCTCTCTCTCTCTCCCCCCTATTTGACTCGCCAAGGAGATGACTCTGTGGCCCCAGACGGAGCGGGGTGTCGGAGCCCCCTCGTAGGCCAGAAGACGAGATGGGGTGCGCACAGTAATGCCCTGTTTTCTTATTTCCATTGCGCCTCTCTTACAGTCTTTTCCAGCAGGGCTCCCTCTTCTCCAGGGACTTTTCCAGGGCGTGGGTAGTGGTTGAGTTCTGGAGGAGAGGGGGAGTTGAGGGTGACTGGAGCACCCAAGATGCCCTCTCCATGGGGTTTTCTTCAGGGCCCTGGAGGCTGGAGACAGCGCTTTGAACATTGGGCCCCGAGCGTATCCAACAGGAGCCCTTGCGTTGGACCTTGCGCTGGAGGTTTCGCCAAAATAGTGTTTAAAGGAGCCCTCGATTGCAGAGAATAGCCCTCACTGACCTCGTCGCTGACAAATACTTGATGTTGGTACGGTGGCTCTGTAGGCTTTGATGAGTTCCGTCCTTGATACAAATGGCGACCCAATCTGATGCACACACGGTGCTTTGTTTTTCGCGGAGCTTTCTGCCCTTCTGGCGAGAAAAACAAAAGAGACACGCCAACAACAATATTGTTCCCTTCGCCCTGCCCTCGGGGAGTAACCTTCTGAACGTACCTTTGCCGGGCTCGGTGGTGCACATCAGCGTGCCACGCCCCGCCCCACCTCGTCCTGCTCCACCCAGCCCTGCTCCACCCCGCCCTGCTCCACCCCGCCACGGCTCGCCGCGCCCCTCCCCGCACCACCACCGTGGCGGCACACTGTGATTAAAGAACTCGGCGCCCGGGCGTGCTGAAGGAAACTGAGGTGCGGCTGTAGGAATGAATGGGGAAATTGCTGAGTAAATGAGAAAAGTTACTACAATGATAAAACGCTCCGCGAGGGACGGAGGGATAGCATCAATATTGTACACAATGTTTCCTTACCGCACTGAAATAAAACTGACTGAATAATGTGAAAGAGGTATGCATGGTGACATTAACTAGAGTCTTGTCCACTTTATGGCCTACGCGTGCCTGCCGCTGCCCGCTGGTGGCGGCCAGCCACTCACTCGCGTTATGTGCACCAAGGGGGTGAAGAGTGTCAGCTGCTGCTTGCGATGAAAAAATTGTAGGCCTACGCATCTGATAATCTCTGAATTTGTCTTTTTCAGGGCTTTTGCTCGGATTCTGTGCGCCTGCTGTCCACGCAAGATAAGAAGGAAGTACCAGCCGACTCTGCGCTGCAAGAGCACGGTACGTCTACTCGATGTTTCTTTTTCGCCCTGTACTGTTAGTTGTTATCTTTTTCTTGCCCATTTTTCATTCTTATCCCACCCATGTCACGGTATAAAGAAGCCAGTATTTTTATTATTAAAGTGAGGCTCTAATGCTCCAACGATGCTTTGATTTGCTTGTCGTGTTTCTCTACCATCCAATCTTCTTTATATGGAATTGTGGTTTTTAAATGTCAGCGGCAGCCGGTTTCATCTCTGTTGTAGTGAAGTCCTGGATCGCGGAGAGAGAAGCGTCGGCATTGTTCGAAATTATGTCGTAATTTGACGAAAAATATCCTGTTAGTTTTTCTACACAATTCTCTTACATCCTGACAAATTGGCACAATCAAATCCTGATGTTACGAACAGATGGATTCTTTTTTACCCTCATGAACTGTTTGTTCCCAAAACTGACGAATAATACTCTTTATCGTCATTTACGAAACTACATCGTGACAGACTATTACTAAATTCATTAACGATGATATCGCCATAGTTTTTCATGTACTTGCGGATTTTCGCAATGCGAAACTACTAATTTGCAAACGCGAAATTGGTTAAGTATGGTTAGAGATACACACGACTGTCGTTGGCTGAACCGTAGACAGGTGTTTGCCAGCAGCACCCAATCAGGCGCAGCGACGCCCACTCCTGCACTTCACTCCCAGATCCAGGACTTTACTCCGTCGCTGCCGTCGCCGTGGATTCTCCGCTCTAGGAGTCAACCTGGCCCACCTCACCTTGGTGTCCCCCCCACCGTGTTTCCTGCATTGGCTAGTGTGCGTGTGTCTGGGGGTGAGAGTAGGGAAGAAGCAAGAGAGAGGGAGAGAGAGAGTAGGAGAGAGAGAGACAGAGAGAGAGAGACAGAGAGAGAGAGAGAGAGAGCTTGTATTTTCCCTTCCTTTTGTTCTTTGATTCCCCCCGACTCGCTCGGACGTGTGCGCCTGGGCCCCCGCCAGTCCAATCGCTTTAGTTCCGGGGTGGCTGGCGGCCGAGATGGTGCGGTAGCGGAAAAGGAGAGAGGGAGAGGGGATATTTGTCTTACCGCTAGAGTTAACTCGTCGTACAGTTAAACCTTTGAAGTATGATACTTGTGGGGTTGAGCTCGCCCACATCATCCTGTCCAGGACTTTGTCGGTGGCCTACGTCTGACAATCAGTAAACTTTTTGGATACCGACAGAACACTCGGTGTCACAAAGAAATAGACTTGATACCACTCTGCAAATCTTAGTGCAGAACTGTTCTGCAATTGTATGTGTGGCGAACACTTTGTTCTGTAATTGTAATTGGCAAACTGAAGCGTTCTGCAGTTGGAACTGCAGAACGGAAGTGTTATTCACTAAGAACTGTAGAACACACGGTGTCACATATATGCAACAGAGTGCAGTACTTCTTGCTCTGCAGTTGCAACCGCAGAACGTTTTAGATCGCCACTTTCAACTGCAGAACAAAGTTTTCGTCACTTAAAACTGTAGAACAGATCTGCACTTAGATTTGCAAAGCGCTCTAAGTGGTCCCCGATAACGAGAAGGCGTCGCGTCATGCATCCGCCTGTAGCTTTTTCACGCCGCATTAGTCCAGGAATAAACTCTCATTACTCTGAGCCCCAGTGCTGTCCCCGCCAGGGCCCGCCCCGCACGGCGGGCGACACTTGTAATATCGCTACAAACTTTGCGCAAAGCTGATTTCATCGAAAGGGCTTGACTGCCGCTGGCCACTGTCTCAAGAGAGAGAGAGAGAGAGAGAGGGGGGGGGGGGGGTAGAGGCGCGGAGAGTCTTTTCGCGTGGAAAATAATTGGCAGCCCGTCGTGCCTAAAAGGTCTAAAGAGACGGAGAGAATTGATAAGGGTAGACGAGGAGAGGGAGGGGAGGGGAGGGGGCCAGCAGCAAGATCAAGACGCTTTGCGGATTTGGTGAGGGAGGGTTCGAGCGGGAAGAGACAAGCGAGTGAAGGAAGGAGGGCTGCGAAAATGCTGCGGACAGCGGAAGGAGCGGAAGCTGGGCAAGCCGAGGCGGGGTAAATGGGGAGGGGTGGAAATGGTGGAGGAAGAAGGGGGAAGTGTGCAGGTGTGAGGCCGGGCGGCCGAGCGGCTAGCTGGGCCGGGCCACAAATCATGCGGCTGGGTTGGCCATCGGCTCGTCGGCTCGAAACCGGAAAGAGATTTAAGGCCGATTAGCGATTAGATATCGCTTCCGGCCAATCCAGGTAATCCCCGCCAAGTTATACATCGTGCACGCCACCTGCGCTGCGCACATTTACTAATCAAGTTTTTACAACAAAAACAATGTTTAACCAATAAAAAAGATGCAGTTTTGGATTTTACGGGGAGATCAGTATTTTTCGAGATCCCTTTCTGTTTTTATCGACACTGATGCGCCTGGCTGGAGAAAGTGTCATTGCTTGCGGGACGAGTTCAAGGTCGGTCGGAAAGACATCTCCGGTTGTTGGCACAGCTCCCGCCAATGCCCCGTGCAGGCCCAGGGAGGGCAGCCGGCCTGGCCTGGCCCAGCGGGGTTGGGCCGAGCTGTCCGCACAGTTGACACGGCAAACGGAGGCCAGTCGGGGGAGGAAAGGAAGGGGGGGGGCACTGCAAGATGAAATTTCAATCGGGCCGGAAGTAGAAGGGGGCAGAGAGAGACGTGAGGGGTTAATGGGGTCCAGTGACTCCATCGCCCGCCGCCGTCACCATCACGCCGGTGGTGGTGGTGGTAGTCAGGACGGAGGGCACATAGGCTCGTTTGAATACAACCTCGAATACAACAACCAGCCCACCTTGCCCAACTTCTAACCTCATGGACTTATTCTTGGGTGCTTGTACTTTTAATTGCGCATACTCCCGCTTTAATCTAATAGGTGTGTAATCGTTCGGCCCTTCGATTAGCAGAGTCTGTCTCCTCCCCCCTCCCCCTCTCTCTCTCTCTCTCTCTCTCTCTCTCTCTCTCTCTCTCTCTCTCTCTCCAGGTACGAGAGGCCTCGCACACACAGCTAGCTTTGGCTGGTCGTCCGGCTGAAGACCCGCACCACCTGTGCATGGAGCGGTGCGGAGCGCTGGCACGGTAACCTACTCCCGGGGCCCGGGGGCCCCTCGCCCAGGTCTGGGGCCCTCGCCGTGGCCCTCGCTGATGCCTCCCCTCGGACGGCCCGGCCCCCAGCCACACCCCCTGCACTCGTACCCTACACATCTCCAGCGCCTGCAATAAGTGCTCTGCAATTTCTGTTCTTTTCCTTTTCACTCATCTCCTTCTAGGCGGACGTGACGTGCGAGGCGTCAGAAAAGGTGTTTATTGCAATTACAAACTGTGTAGCGATCGCTTTTTCCACAAAGGGGTGGGACTACGGAGGGTTCCACGACAGTGTTTTTGCGTCAGATAACTCGCACATTCTTTTCAGCTCATGTAACGACGGGGAGGATAATTTAATGGCATTGATTTTCTTTGCTCTGAAATGTGTGTTGTTTCAGCGTAGTACTCTCTTACCTAGCATGTGTGTGTGTGCGTGCGTGCGTGTGTGGACGTTTTCCTGTTTTTGAATGTGCAGATGGTGTGCGTATGGATTTGTGTTTGTGTAGTTATTTTGTCACCCTTCGTTTTTACGCTATTGTACACATCGTGGTATGTGTCCCTTTTACTCAAGTTGTGTAGATATCTATGTGTCATGTTTCTTTTCTATCCACCTGCTGTTCCCAACTTTATTCACTTTTGGAGGATATTACCGCCGGGCACATCTGCAAGCGGATCTAACGGTGGTCGTTTTAGTCCGCTGCAATTTGTATATAAGATTGCCTGAGATGCAGATGTCGTTTTCACAAAAAAAAAACCTTTCCTCTGTTTCTTATGCTCTAGTTTCTTGTTTTACCTTAACTTTTTGCACCGTGTTGCATGCAGCGGGCCTACCCCTCCCAGCCACGGGCCGAGCCGTGCCCGTGCGGGCGCGCGGGCCGCGGCCTTAACCCCCGCCTCTCTCCTCACCTGGACACCCTGGCACCCCTGGCACCCGTCTCCGACTCGCGCTCCGACTCTAGGCACCACCACCACCGGCCGCGGCCGTCCCACAGCAAGCGCGCGCACAAGGTACCCTTCGGACTGGCGTGACGAGCGAGCGTCGCGTGGGACCTGGTGCGCTCATGCGGGAGATGACGGTTTGCTCGGGTTACTCTTCTGTTAAGGCACTCTGCTCGTGTATCAAGTACGCGTTGCGAAAGAGGAGATAGCGCGTGGCAAACAGTTTTCTCCACGCCGAGTCCAGCAAGTCCTGTGACACGTGCACCCAAAAAATATTTTAACTCAAGAGCGAGGGGCTCGGGAGGAAGTCCGTATGCATTTAATTATCTTGAGTGTGGGTATTCCCAAACCTCTTGCACTTGATTTTAAAAAATATTATTTTTGAGGTGTATCACGCAAGGAGTCGTACACAACAATATGTAGTGTATTTCGACTAACGGAGGAAGAAGAAGAGCGGGTAGAACATAAACGTTACCGATTGGTCGAGAGCTTCCCACCTCTACGCTACCTCTACGTCACGCCGGTAGTGGGGGTAAGCGCCAGGGACCTGCGTAGGGCGGGCACTTTCCGGGCACCTCGCTCTGCGCGCATGAAAAAAGTGACCACTGCCCGCCCGGAGCGCCTATAGAGCGCCCGGCCCTGCCCTGCCCGGCGGGCAACG